>NW_007729673.1:210399-227306 GCF_000696425.1 Galeopterus variegatus
AGGAAAAAAAAAAAAAAAAAAAAAAAAAAAAAAAAAAAAAAAAAAAAACCATAAAAGAGAAAAAGAAGGTCACTGTACAATGATAAAGTGATTATTTTTAGCAAGAGGATATAACAATTGTAAATATATATGTACCAAACACCAGAGCACCCAGATATATAAAGCAACTATTGTTAGATCTAGAAGGAGAGATAGACCCCAACACATAAGAGTTTGGGACTTCAACACTGTACTCCTGGCATTGGACAGATCATATAGGCAAAAAAAAACAACAACAGAGAGACTATTAATTTAAACTTGTAGGGTAGGCAAAATGAACCTAACAGATATTTATAGAACATTTCATTCAACAGCTGCACAATACACATTCTAATTTTTGGCACATGGAACATTTTTCAGGATAGACCATATGTTAGGGCACAAAACAAGGTTCCATAATTATTTTTTTTACTTTATTTTTTTATTTTTATTTTTCAATTTTATTTTATTTTGTCAATATACAATGTGGTTGATTATTGTGGCCCATTACAGAAACCTCCCTCCATACCAACAACCTCATATCTGTTCACTTGTAGAATCAACTTCAAGGAATTGTTATAGTTGTGTTTTCCTCCCTCACTCTCACACGTTATTTGTGTATTTATTAATTTTTAGCTCCCACAAATAAGTGAGCACATGTGATATTTCTCTATCTATGCCTGACTCATTTCACTTAATATAATTCTCCCTAGGTCCATCCATGTTGTTGCAAATACCAGTATTTCATGGTTTTTTTTTTTTTTTTTTTTTTTTTTTTATAGAAGAGTAGTATTCCATTGTGTAGATATACCACATGTTCCATATCCACTCATCTGATGATGGACGTTTGGACTGGTTCCAACTCTTAGCTATTGTAAATACTGCTGCAATGGACATTGGAGAACAGGTATACCTTTGACATGATGATTTCCATTACTGAGGTTATATTGCCAGCAGTGAGACAGCGGGGTCATATGGTAAATCAGTCTGCAATTGTTTAAGGAACCTCCAATACCATTTTTCATAGAGGCTGCACCATTTCACAGTCCCACTAACAATGTATGAGAGTTCCTCTTTCTCCGCAACCTCACCAGCATTTATGATTCACAGTCTTTTGGATTTTAGCCATCCTATCTGGGGTGAGATGATATCTCAGTGTGGTTTTGATTAGCATTTCCTGAATGCTGACTGATGTTGACCATTTTTTCATGCATCTGTTGGCGATTCATATATATATATCTTCCTTTGAGAAATGCCTATTTAGCTCTTTTGCCCAGTTTTTAATTGGGTTACTTGTTTTTTTGTTGTACAGTTCTTTCACTTCCTTGTATACTCTGTATATTAATCCTTTGTCAGATGTATATTTTGCAAATATTTTCTCCCACTCTGTTGGCTATCTTTTAACTCTGTTAATTGTTTCTTTTGCTGTGCAGAAGCTTTTTAGTTTGATATAATCCCATTTGTTTATTTTTCCTTGGGGTGCCCATGCTTCTGGGGTTGTATTCATGAAGTCTGTGCCCAGCCCTACTTCCTGAAGTTTTTCTCCTAGGTTTTCTTTATTAAGTTTTATTGTTTCAGGGTGTATATTTAATTCTTTAATCCATTTTGAGTTGATTTTAGTATATGGTGACAGGTATGAGTCTAGTCTCATTCTCCTGCATATGGATATCCAGTTATCCCAGCACCACTTGCTGAAGAGGCAGTCTCTTCCCCAGTGTATAGGCTTGGTGCCTTTGTCCAAGATCAGATGGCTGGAGGTGTGTGGGTTGATTTCTGGATTCTCTATTCTATTCCATTGATCAGTGTGTCTGTTTTTTTGCCAGTACCATGCTGTTTTGGTTATTACAGCTTTGTAGTATAGTTTAAAATCAGGTAGTGTTATGCCTCCAGCTTTATTTTATTTTATTTATTTATTTATTTATTTTTTTGCTCAGAATTGCTTTGGCTATGCTGGTCTTTTGTTATTCCATATAAATAAATGTCTGGAGAGTTTTTTCCATTTCTGAGAAAAATGTCACTGGAATTTTGATGGGGATTGCATTGAATTTGTATATCACTTTGGGTAGTATGGACATTTTCACAATGTTGATTCTTACAATCCAAGAGCATGGGATATCTTTCCATCTTCTTGTGTCCTCTTTAATTTCTCTCAGCAGTGGTTTGTAGTTCTCATTATAGAGATTTTTCACATCCTTAGTTAGTTCAGTTCCTAAGTATTTTATTTTTTTGGTGGCTATTGTAAAAGGGCAAGCTTTCTTGATTTCTCTTTCTGCATGTTCACTATTGGAGAATAGAAATGCTACTGATTTTTGTGTGTTGATGTTGTATCCTGCTACTTTGCTGAAATCATTTATTAACTCCGAGAGTTTTTTTGTAGAGGCTTTAGGCTGTTCAATATATAGGATTATGTCATCTGCAAGCAGGGACAGTTTGACTTCATCTTTTCCAATCTGGATGCCCTTTATTTCCTTCTCTTTTTTGATTGCTCTGGCTAGTACTTCCAACGCTATGTTGAATAGGAGTGGTGAGAGTGGGCATCCTCATCTAGTTCCTGTTCTTAAAGGAAAAACTTTCAGCTTTTCCCCATTCAGGATGATATTGGCAGTGGGTTTACCATATATGGCTTTAATTATGTTGAGATACTTTCCATCTATACCTGTGTTTTTTATTTCATTGAATGAATTCTTCAGCTTGTCCAGCTCTGCTACATTATTTTTCAGGGCATTGATTTTCTTGTGCATTTCTTCTTTCAGATCCTGTATACTTTTCCTCATTTCATCATGTTGTCTAGCTAAGTTTTCTTGTATCTCATTTAGTTTCCTTAGAATTATCACTCGAAATTCCTTGTCAGACATTTCAAGGGCTTCTTGTTCTGTATGACCTAGAGCTTGAGAGTTATTCCCCTTTGGTGTTGTACTTTCTTGATTTTTCATATTTCTGGTATCTTTCCTTTGATGTTTAGTCATTGTGGTAAGGGATTTCACGGTCCACTTGTTCGATACTATTGTCTGGCTAGGATGCTGCTGGGGCTGCCAATTTGGCATGACTGCCTCAGTGTCTGCTCGATTTCCAGCTGGTGCCTCAGGTGAGTGGTCACCTCAGGTCTTGGGTCTCTCCAAGGAGGTGCCTCTCTTGTCAATGCACACTCAGCCGGGCTGGGGATGGAGTCTGGCTGTGGCAAGGCCTACCTACTCAGTCGCATGCTGGCACCACAGGGCGCGTTGTCTCCATGGATCTCGGGCCTCTCCAGTGGGGCGCTTCTCTGATCAGCACAGACTCAGCTGGGCTGGGGATGGAGTCCGGCGGCAGCTAGGCCTACCTGCTCAGTCACACGCTGGCACCACAGGGCATGTGGTCTTCACAGATCTTGGGCCTCTCTGGTGGGGCACCTCTCTGATTGGTGTGCACTCAGCCAGGATGGGGATGGAGTCCGGTGGTGGTGAGGCCTGCCTGCTCAGTCATGCCGGTCCCTCTGAAGACTAACAGTCCAATTTTCTGGGCAGCTTGAGCTCTCTCTTCAATGGGTAGAGATTTATCCTGATCTGGATGTTTGTACATACTTCTTTCCTACTGCTTTATTTGGAACAGAATCTTTCATTTCAATGGTAGGCTTCAAGTGAGGATATTTCTTAGGAGACACTTCTACTTGTCCATTTACCATATTTTTTCCTCTTTGATATGCAGCCCCAGGTGAATGACCAACATACTTCTGGGGAGATTCTCAGAGATACTCAAGATCCCAGGGTGATTCCACATCTTCCTCTTCTCCTAATCCTAATGCAGACTTCATATCATTTTCCTTTGTCCCAGTTGCTGGCTTTGTTGCTCCTTCCTGTTTGAAAGAAGATCCCTCAGGATTTTTCTCTCCCGAATAGGTTTCACAGTGGTGGTCCACAACAACCACAACACAGCTTCTACTGCTACAAGAATGGCTTTCTACCACAATAACATCAACAACCACAATACGGGAGGCCAACTCCATGTTTGACTTCATTGACACAGGGAGAATTATTTGAGGATCCTGTAAAAAGAGGAAGAAATCTTTCTACTCGAAGGCCACTCCAGAGTAATAGAAGCAACTGATCTACAAGATGATCAGAAATTGAAGTAGCAATACTAGACATGCAGAAAACAAAACAAAACAATCCCATAAAATATGACACCACCAAAGGAATATAGTAACTCAGGTACCAGACCCTACAGAACAGGAAAACTCTGAAACAACTGAAAAGGAACTCCAAATAAATATCTTAAGGAAGCTCAACGAGATAAGAGAGGACTCAGTTAGAAAACACAATGAAACAAGAAAAAATATCCAGGATATGAAGGAGGAAATTGATGGAGATTAATACCTTAAAAAATAATATAGCAGAACTCCTAAATCTCAAAGACATATTCAATGAAAAAAAAAAAAAAAAAAAAAAGAACCAAGAGTATATGTAGCAGACTAGAGCAAATAGAAGAAAATTTTTCAAAATTAAATATGGCCTTTATGAAATAACCCAGGCAGACAACAGAAGGAAAAAAGAATTTTTTTTAAAATGAAGAAAATCTAAGAGAGATAGCAGACAACCTTAAATGCACAAACATCTGAATCATGGGCATTCCAGAAAGGGAGGAAGAAGGTAAAGGCATTGAAAATCTGTTCAATGAAATAATAATGGAAAACTTCTCAGGTATAGGGAGAGAAACAAAACTTGAGATCCAGGAAGTTCAAAGGTCCCCAAACAGATTCAATCCAAAAATATCCTCTCTGTGACACATTACAGTCAAACTGGCAAAGCTCAAAGACAAAGAGAGAATACTGAAAACAGCAAGAGAAAAGCATCAGGTCACTTGTAAGGAAGCCTCCATCAGACTAACAGCAGACTTCTCAACTGAAACTCCACAGGCAAGAAGATGGGATGACATATTCAAAATACTAAAAAAAGCCTGCCAGCCAAGAATACTATACCCAGCAAGGCTATCCTTCAGAAACGAGAGAGAAATAGTATTTTGTTTTCAGACAAACAAAAACTGTGGGAGTTCATCACCACATGACCAACTCTACAAGAAATTCTCAAGGGAGTCCTACATCTGGAATTTGAAAAATAATAATTCCTACCATGAATACACACACACAAGAAAGATCAAAACCCACTGGTAAAACACAAATGTAAATCAGAAAGAAAAAAGAAACTAAATCTTACCACCTAAAAAAAACCAACGCACAGGCCGGCCCGGTGGTGCACTGGAGAGTGCGCCACTTGGGAGTGCAGCGGCGCTCCCGCCGAGGGTTTCGGATCCCATGTGGAGACCAGTTCCCGCTCACTGGCTGAGCGTGGTGTGGGTGCAACACCGAGGGTTGTGATCCCGTTGCTGGTCAGTAAAAAACAAAAAACAAAAAACAAAAAGCCAACGCACATAGAAGATGAATAATAAAAAAGGAAGAAAGGAACAAAAGATATGCAAAGCATATAATCAGAAAGTGATAAAATGCCAGGAATAAGACAATACCTCTTAATAACAATCCTAAACTATAAGTGGATTAAACTCCCCTCTCAAAAGACACAGACCAATGGATTGGATCAAAAAGCTAAATCAAACCAAATGCTTTCTTTAAGAGACTCGTCTCACCTATAAAGATGCACACAGTCTAACAGTGAAGGGATAGAAAAGATATACCATGCAAATGGAAACCAAAAATGAGTGAAGTAGCTATTCTTATGTTTGATAAAATAGACTTGAAACCAAAACCATAAAAGAAACCAAGAAGGCCATTACATAATGATAAAAGGATCTATCCAGCAAGAAGACACAACAATCATAAATACATATGCACCCAAAAATGGAGCACACAGATACATAAAGCAAATAGTATTAGACCTAAAGAAAGAGATAGACCCCAGTAAGATAATAGCTGGAGACCTGAAAGCCCCTCTCTTATCATGTAACAGCTCATCCAGGCAACAAGTCAACAGAGAAACACAGGATTTAAACTACACTTTAGTCCAATTAGACCTGGCATATATCTACAGAACATTTCATCTGACAACTACAGAATATACATTCTTCTCATCAGCACATGGAACATTCTCCGAGATAGACTATATGCTAGGTCACAAATCAAGTCTCAATAACTTTTTAAAAATCTAAATCATTTCAAGTATTCTCTCAAACCACAAAGGATTAAAAGTAGAAATTAATAGTAAGTGAAACTCAAGACTCTATACCAGTACATGGAAATTAAACAACAGGCTCCCAAATGACCTAAGGAGAAGAAATTAAACAGAAAATCAAAAAAATTCTAGAAATTAACAAAAATAAAGACATGTCATATCAAAACCTGTGGAATTCTACAAAAGCACTACTAAGAGAGAAGTTTATAGCAATGAATGTTTACATAAAAAAATAGAAAGATTTCAAGTAAACAACCTAATGCTACACTTCAAAGAACTAGAAAAACAAAAATAATTCAATCCTAAAGTTAGTAGATGGAAAGAAATAATTAAGATCAGAGCAGATCTAAATGAAATAGAGTCCAAAACAATATAAAAGATCAATGAAACAAAATGTTGTTTGTTTTTTTTTTCCTTTTTGTCTTTTTTCATGACTGGTAACGGGATCGCAACCCTCGGTGTCGCGCCCACACCACGCTCAACTAGTGAGTGGACCGGTCTCCATATGGGATACGAACCCTCGGCGGGAGCGCCGCCTCACTCCCAAGCGCCGCACTCTACCGAGTGGGCCACCGGGCCGGCCCCAAAAAGTTGGTTTTTTGAAAAGATAAACAAAATAGACAAACCATTAGCTAGGTAAACAAAAAAAGAACAGAGAAGACCTAAATTACAAAAATCAGAAATGAAAAAGGAGACATTACAACTGATACCACAGAAATACAAAAAAAAAAAAAAAATTAGGGACTATTATAAACAACTATATGCCAACAAATTTGAAAGCTTGGAGGAAATGGGTAATTTACTGGACACATACAAACTACCAAGACTGAACTAAGAAGAAACAGAAAACCTGAACAAATCAATAATATGCAATGAGATTGAAGCAATAATCAGCAGTCTCCCAGCAAAGAAAGGCCCAGAACTGAATGGCTTTACAGCTGAATTATACCAAACGTTTAAAGAGGAATTAATACCAATTCTCTTCAAACTATTACAAAAGAATTGAAACAGAGGCCACTCTCCCAAACTCATTTTATGAGATCAGCACCACATTGATACCAAAACCAGACAGTGATATAACAACAACAGAAAAACTCCAGGCCGATATATCTGATGAACATAGATGCAAAAATCTTCACAAAATATTAGCAATCAGAATACAGCAACATATCAAAAAAATTATACATCATGATCAAGCAGGATTCATCCCAGGGATGAAAGGATGGTTCAACATCTGCAGGTCAGTAAATGTGAGTCGCCACATCCACAAAATCAAGGACAAAAACCATATTATTACCTCGATATATGCCAAAAAATAATAATAATAAAAGCATTTGACAAAATTCAATATCCCTTCATGATAAAGATTCTCGGCAAACTGGGTATAGAAGGAAATTATCTCACCATTATAAAAGCCATTTACAACAAGCCTACTGTCAATATCATCCTGAATGGGGCAAAACTGAAGGATTTTGCCTTAAGAACAGGAACAAGACAAAGGTGCCCATTCTCACCACTCCTACTTAGCATAGTACTGGAAGTGCTACCCACAGCAATCGGGCAAGAGAAAAAAACAAAGGGCATCCAGATTGGAAAAGATGAAGTCAAACTGTGCCTGTTTGCAGATGAAATGATCCCATATATAGAAAAACCTAAAGACTCTACCAAAAAACTCTTATAGGTGATTAATAATTTCAGTAATGTTGCAGGATATATAATCAACACCCCAAGTCAGTTGAGTTTATGTTCTCCAATGATGAACTAACAGAGAGAAATCAAGAAAGTAAGCCCATTTACAGTAGTCACCAAAAAAAGTGAAATTCCTAGGAATCTATTTAACCAAGGAGGTGAAAGATCTCTACAATGAGAACTACAAATCACTACTGGAAGAAATTAAAGAAGACAAAAAAAAGATGGAAAGACATTCTATGCTCTTGGATTGGGAGAATCAACATCTTGATAACGTCTACACTACCTTAAGCAATCTACGGATTCAATGCAATCCCTGTCAAAATACTAATGGCATTCTTGACAGAAATAGAAAAAACAATCTTAACATTCATCTGGAACAACAAAAGACCCCAAATAGCAAAAGCAATCCTGAGCAAAAAAATATTAAGCTGGAGGCATAATGCTACCTGACTTCAAATTATTCTACAAAGCTATAGTAACCAAAACAGCATGGTACTGCCATAAAAGTAGACATTGGGACCAATGGAACAGAATAGAGAGACCAGAAATCAACCCATAGACTTTCAGCCAATCAATCTTTGACAAAGGCAACAAGAACATACATTGGGAAAAAGACTGCCCCTTCAATAAACGGTGCTGGGAAAATTGGATATCCATATACAGAAGAATGAAACTAGACCTATATCCCTTGCCACATACCATAATCAATTCAAAATTGGTTGAAGACAAGTATAAGACCTGAAACCATAAAACTGTTAATGGAAAACATACAGGAAACACTTCAGGAAGTAGGACTGTGTAAAGTCTATATGAATAAGACCCCCAAAGCATAAGCACCTAAAGAAAAAACAAATAAATGGGATTATATCAAACTAAAAAGCTTCTGCACAGCAAAAGAAACATACAGACTGAAATGGCAACCTACAGAATGGAAGAAAATATTTGCAAACTATACAGCCAACAAGGGATTATTATCCAGAATATACAAGGAACTCAACAACTTAACAGTAAAAAACAAATAACCCAATTTAAAAATGGGCAAAGAATGGGCCGGCCCGGTGGCGCACTGGATAGTGCGCCGCTTGGGAAGCGCGGCGGCGCTCCCGCCCGAGGGTTCGGATCCCACATACAGACCGGTTCCTGCTCACTGGCTGAGCGAGGCGCGGGAGCAACGCCGAGGGTTGCAATCCCGTCGCCGGTCCCCGGTCCGGTACGGGGGCAACACTGAGGGTTGCGATCCGTTGCCGGACACGGAAAAAGACAAAAGACAAAAAAAAAAAAAAAATGGGCAAAGAAGGAGCTGGCCAGTTAGCTCAGTTGGTTAGAGTGTGGTGTTACAACATGAAGGTCATGGGTTCAGATCCCCATACTGGCCAGCTGCCAAAAAATAAAAAAAATAACAAAAATGGGCAAAGAAGCTGAATGGACATTTTTCAAAGAAAGACATACAAATGGCCAACAGGTACTTAAAAAAAATACTCTACATCACTATTCATCAGGGAAATGCAAATTAAAACCACATTGAAATATCATCTCACCCCATTTAGACTGGCCATAACCCAAAAGTCTGAGAATAACAAACGCTGGCAAGGTTGTGGAGAGAGGGTAACTCTCCTACTTACACTGTTCGTGAGACTGTAAATTAATACAACCACTACAGAAAACAGTATGGAAATTTCTCTATCTGTAGATATACAGATATCTACCATATGATCCAGCAATCCCATTTCTAGGTATATACCCAACGGAATGGAAATCATCATGTTGTAGGTATATGCACACTCCCATGTTCACTGCAGCTGTATTTACAATAGCCAAGGTATGGAACCAACCTAAATGTCTATCCTGGATGACTAGATAAGGAAAATGTGGTATATATATACTATGGAATACTACTCAGCCATAAAAAGGAATGAAATACTGCCATTTGCAGCAACATGGATGAGCTTGGAGAAAATTATGTCAAGTGAAATAAGTTAGACACAGAGGGAAAAATACCACATGTCCTCACTCATAAGTGGGAGCTGAGAGAGAAAGAAGGAAGGAAAGAAAAACCACAGTGGTGCATTGGACTTGAAGATTGAGAGAACATGCTCAGTGTTGCCAGAGCAGGAGGCATGGGGGATGGAGAGATTGAGTGGGGGGCACAGGGAATAATTGCAATTTGTGGTAATGGGAAAGCCTATAATTTTGATCTGACCATCACATCTCGGGCACAGGTGGTGACGGTCAGCTTTGTACCCCATGAATATGCATAATAAATAAATATATATATATATAAAGAGAAAAAAAAACAAATGGGAGCATATCAAACTGAAAACTTTATCATAGCAAAGGAAACAACAGAGTAAAGAGACAACCTGCAGAATAGGAGAAAATATTTGTAAACTATGATGTGATAAGGGATTAATATCCAAAATATATAATGAGTCTTCTAAGAGCTCATGGAAAGATTCGTATTAATCTTTTAATTTCATTTTTCCACAAACTTTTCAAAGTGTCCTTTTACACAGAACTCAAACAACTTAACAGAAAACAGATAATTTGATTTAAAAATGGGTAAATAATCTGACTAGACATTTCTCAAAAGAAGATATACAAATGTCCAACAAGCATATCATAAAATGTTCAACATCACTAATTGTCAGGGAAAAGCAAATCAAAATCACAATGAGATACTATCTCACCCCAGTTAGGATGTCTATTATCAAAAAGGCAAAAAATAACAAATGGTGGTGAGGATGTAGAGAAAAGGGAACTCTCCTACACTGTTGGTGGCTATGTAAATTAGTTCATCTATTATGGAAAACAGCATGAAGTTTCCTCGAACAACTAAAAATAGAACTGCCCTATGACCCAGCAATCCCACTTCTGGGTGTAAATTCAATGGAAAATAAATCAGTATGTTGAAGAGATATCTGCAGTCCCGTATTTATGGCAGCACTATACAATAGCCAAGATATGAAATCAAACTAAGTTTCCATCAACAAATAATGGATACACAATGGAATACAATGGTACATAATGAAATACCATTTCAGCTCCAAATCCCATCAGTTGTAGCAAAATGGGTGAGGCAGGAGGACGTTATATTAAGTGAAATAAGTCAGGCACAGAAAAATAAACACTGCATGTTCTCATTTGCATGTGGATGTAAAAAGTTGATCTCACAGAAGTAGGGAGTAGACTAATAGTTACCAGAGGCTGGGAAGGGTTGATGGAAAGGGGGAGATTGGTTAATGAGAGATTGGTTAATGGACACAAAATTACAGTTAGGAGGAGTGAGTTCTAGTGTGCTATAGCAGTACAGGATGACTATATTTAACTATAATTTATTGTGTATTTTTAAATAACTGGAAGAGAGAATGTTGAATGTTCTCAACACAAAGAAATAATAAATGTTTGAGGTGATGGATATGCTAATTCCCCTGACTTGATCATTACACATTGTATACATGAATCAAAATATCACACCGTACCCCACAAATATGTACCATTATTATGTGTCAGTTAAAAAGAAAAAAAAGGGGAAAAAAGAAAAATCAAAAAAAGAGATCCAGCATCAAAAACAATGAACTAAATTAGATGGTCTGTCTGTCCCTGTGCCTCTTGCCTCACCCCATCCATCTCATAAGATACTTAGGGAGTCATCAAGTGATTTGACTGGCCTCTGAGGAAAGGTTAGTTATGAGTGTGTTTGACTGGGTCTTGAGAGAGAGAGAGAGAGAGAGAGAGAGAGAGAGACTGAGAAATTAAGAAGTAATTAATGGGCATGTGCCTGGTTAAATAGATAAGTCCATTTAAATTTCATATTTGGCAAAGAGAAAAGCACACATGTGGCCCCAAATCCCTGGAAATAGAGACCTTAGGGGAATCTCTCAGGAAAATGTCAAGTGTTGGGGTGCAGTTAGGCTGGAGCTTTCTAGAAAGGTAACTAATTTTAGAAAGTGTTGGGAATGGATGGGACAGATAAAAACAAAAAAGTCTAAAACCTTAGTAATATTTATCTTGGCTCCAGCTATCTTAATTATCATTGAATAAAATTACATTTCAAAATCTACATTGATTAAGACATAAATGAGAAACAAACAAAATCCTAAAACTATGTAGAGGACTCTGTTTTCATGACATTTTTACAAGGGATTTTTTTTGATCAAAAAAAATCGAAAACGGTTGGGGCATATAGACAGGCAGGTAGTGATGAAGAGGGGCAAATTCAGCAATGAGCAGACCATTGGGATATTCTGTGGGATGGCATCTCCACTTACATGAACTAGATACGATGGCAATAGAAAATCTTACACATAGTTGCTCACTCTTGGATCCTCAAGGCTCATGAGCAAGCCTGTTACTCTCCAGTAACCATAAGATTCAAATGAGATATGTGAACACAAAGCCCATTAAATGTGCTGAGTTCCTTCTGCCTTCACTCCTGAGTCACTGCTGATCTTCTCATAACTCCACACCACAGGTGCCTGCCTGTGGGAAGGGCAAACATTAACTCTGTCTTCCACTTAAGGCTGGCTAAGTACCTGTTGGAGCCAAGGTTTATTTGTTTGTTATTAGCATTAAGGATCTGTCATTTCCTTTTCCACCTTCAAGGTGTAATAATCACTTTTTAAACCATTTCTTCCTTTGTGTATTCACTGTCCATCCTGCTCTCAGATGTGGGGTCTGACAGCCTGCTGAGAACCTGCCTCCAATTTTGCTCCCTTGACTTTCACTGTGGAAACACTCTGAAAGAAGTTGGTAGCACCCTTTGATGGAAGACACTTTGATGGAAGGACAAAGAACTAGGTAAATTATTTACCCTTAATAAGCCTTCAGATTTTTGAACTGTACTTTCATCTTTGAAAGATAAAAATGCTCTCATGAATTTAACAAAGCTTCTTATGTCATTGAAATTTTTTATTTTTATTTGCTGTAGTCATTTTCATTTAGATACCCAGAAAAATGTATCTGTTGTGGCTCAGCAGATCTCCAAGGTTTTTCTATCTAGCTTCTGTTCTGGCTTTCCTCTGGTGGGAATTGATTGCTACAGGACTGGGGCTTTTAACTGAGATCCAGATTACAACTGGAACATGGCAGTGAGACCAGGTATGGGGTTGGGGGGCCCTTGGTGGAATAGAGGAGAGACTGCTACACTTGGTTCATCACCTCAACTGGAATGTGAATTCAGTGGGTTTAATTATCAGCAGTGTCAAGAAAGGGATTTTCACTGATAGCAAAATTCTTAAAGCTGTAATTCACTGAGGATTAGCAAACCTATTAATTCAAGCCAGGAAATGTTCCTCATAAAAATGAAATTTGTTATGACTTGACGTAGCGATGTTGGCAGGTCCAGGACTCAGAAATCCAGACTTGATTATTTTGGGACCGAATATGTCTAAATCCCACATATCCCAAGAAAAGGGGAAGTATCAGGTAAAAGTGAGCATGTGTCTCTCAGGAAATAACTAATCATGGCAACCTGCCTCAGGAGTCTAGTGAGATATTCAAAACGCACAATGGAATGCATTTTTCAGAGTTGTAAGCAAGATTACCATGATTTATACCAAAACCCCAATACAGCAACTCCTTTCCTGAACTTCCATAGAAACTCCCGTTTATCAATCTCGGTGTTTGTTTTACTCATATACTTAAGTCGAGAAAGACATTAAGAGTACAGAGGACAGGATGGTTTCTCCACTCTTTTCATATTTTCCCTGGATGACTAAGGTCTTGTTTAATATCAGAGAGAATGTTTATCCCAAAGATGCCTGTAGTCTAGGATGAGCTCCAGGACTATCCCATGCACAGCTGTGTAAAGGGTAGCTCAGGTGGTCAGCTGGCTAGGATGTGGCCTGTGTATTTCACTGGAAAACACCAAGAGGCATGCCTATTGTACCCAGTACATAGAAGGTCTATAGGCAACTGGGGACTGAGACCTTTTTTCTTCTTCTTGCCTATGAGTTTTTATCATTAGCCTGCTGCCACTGAGAATGTTCACAAATTACACCACCCGTTGCTGTTTTTATTACTTTTGTATGAAGTCTAATCATCTACCTAATGGAGGCCACTTGTCAATTCATATCTAGGCATGTATCTCTTCTGTTGCACCGTAGCTAACTTTATCCAAAGAAGGGAGCTGCCATACTCTGAAGCTATGGAGGAGCAGAGGTGGTTCTGGGCCTCTCAGCTAAAACAAAAGTGAACCATCTAACGACTAACAGTGTCTGCTTGTTTGTTTCTTGAGTGACATCCTTTGTTTCTCTCGTGCCCTCATTTCTTATACTCAATTATTTCGTTCATATTCTTGGCACTACTAATGCTGGTTCTTCTTGCTTTCCTGACAGCCTACCTCCCTCAGTTTCTATTACAAATTAACCCAAATCCAATTTATCTTGCAATCTTATCCTAATTTTGACTTAGTTTATGGTGGGGTTTTATTTATTTGTCTGTTTTTGCTGAATTAAAAACTATCATAATTTTAAGGTAGCAAACTTTTCAGTCTTTTTTTTCAGGTTTTTGAATTTTGGATTTTAGAAAGGCCTATCCCTATAAAACAATTAACCTTTATTTTCTTCTGCATATGAAATTTATTTTGATATAAAGGGTAAGGTGGCAATCTAGCTTTATCTATTTCTTTATTTCTCCAAATGGCTAATTATCCCAACATCATTTGTTGCATGACCTATCTTTCTCTACTGACTCTAATACCATCTTTACCTTATGCTAATTTTCTGTGCATATTTGGTTATGTCTCTAAAACCTCTATGCTATTCAGTAGATCTATCTCTACCACCACCAAATAGTTTTCATTAATTCTGGCTTAAATTCATTCTTCTATGCCTTTATCCAACACATTTATTGAATGGCTCTGTGTAACAGGCATTTTCCTGTGCACTAGTAATACAGCAGAGACCATAATTCGTTACCGTAACTAGTAGTACAACTCATCTCTCATTAAATTTGTGGGTGAGAGTTCTTGTTGATCATGCTCTTTTTTTGTCTATTTTTATAGAAATCTTAGAATCAACTTGTCATGTTCAAGAAAATCCTCCTGTTATGTTTATTGGGATTGCTTTAAAATTCTACCTTAACTTAGAGAGAATTGGAATCATCTATATATTGCATTTTCCTATCCCAGGAAGAATTATTTTCCATCAGTTCAAGAATTCTTATATGTTTTTGCATAGAATTTAAAGCTTTCTTTAGTTAGGTCTTGCATATTTCTTGTTAAGTTGGTTTCTATGTATTTATCTCTTTTGTTTTTTTTAATCATAGATAGTATTTTTTTCATATTATATGAGTTTTATCATTTTTTTGTTTTGGATACTAATGATTGTTGTGAATTAATTATTTAACCAGTCACAAATGCTGATTTCCCTTATCATTAGCAATAGTTTTTAATTCAATTCTAAGGTTTTACAGATACACACACCTATTATTTTCTTTTATTTCTTTTTCTTGTCTAATCACATGAGCTAATAATTCCAGAATAAACTTAAGAAATGATGTTGGTATTGGTTATCTCTATCTCTATCTGGTTTCTAATTATAATAAGAATACTTTTAGTGACTCACCGTGATGGCAGATCGAGATTTGAGATGTAAAACTTTTTCTTACACAAGGAACTAAACCATTATTTTCTATTTTGAATTTTATTATCATGATGTTGCTTTAATTATTCCTGGGTTTTTTTTACTATGAATATAGAGGGATTATTTTCATAGATTTCTCATGTAAACCATCTTGCATTTCTGGAAATAAATCCCACTTTGCCATGGCATATTATTTTCTAACAAGCTGCTGAATTTTGATAGATATCATAATTTGGATTTCTGCATCAATATTTATTCATGTATCATTGCAACAAAATTAATCAGGAAAGTTTTCTTTCTTTGTGAAATTTTTTTTGATGTAACGATGGCTTTCCAAAAAGAAACTGAAAATTTTTCTTCTATTTTAAAGTTTTTGAACAGTATTAGAATTGTTTCTTCTAATATCTTAATTTGATATGATCATCTGATCATACTCAGTGTTATATTTTTAAAAAAGAAGTAAAAATTTCAGGCAAGTCGCACTTTGAAATGTATTCTTAAATAAAAATTAATATTATTCTACCGCTGGTTGTAAAGCTACACGACTGCGCCAGTTGTCGGGTTGAGGCAATAGCTAATAGCTACACCAATTGTATTATTAAAGCAATTCATAACTAAAGCCAAAACATTTCATTATTGTCAGGGCTAGGGTTCAGACCCTTCTAACCCACTGTACAGTCTGGGTCACCAGACCCTCACATGCCAGGCTGGGTCACCAAACCCCTCACATGCAGGTCCATAAGCTCTAGGTAATTGGGAAAGATCCTGAGAGCCACTGGCATATGACACATGCTCAGTCCTCAGCAGCAGCCTCCAACAGCAGTGGTGGTGGTCTCTCAGAGGGTCCCAGGGACACTGGCAGCAACAGCCTCCAGCAGCAGTAGCAGCTTCCCATTGACCCCCCCCCCCCCCCCCCGGGGGGGCAGGGGACAGTGTGGATCAGAGCCACTCGTCCTTTATACTTAAGTCATAACCTGGGACACCTGGATGCACATGCGCTATTACATTAGATAATAACCAAGGAACACCTGGGCACACGTGCATATTTACATCAAATGCTTGGCAAGATTCTGAACATCTGAGGGGCCCTGACCACTTTCCTATATTTTCCTAACATGGCTACAGAGTCTAGTATTTGCTCACATCCTTTGGCTTTTTCTTTTTTTTTTTTCTTTTTTCTTTTTTTCTTTTTTTTATTATTTTTATTTTGTCAATATACAATGTAGTTGATTATTATGTCCCATCACCGAAACCTCCCTCCCTCCTCCCTCTCCGCCCTCCCACCCAAGTGTGTCCCTTCCATTTGCTTGTTGTAAGAACTTCAAAAAAAAAATAATTGTGGTTGTTATATCTTCCTCCCCCCCCCCCCGGGTTTTTTGTTTGTTTTGTTGTTGTTGTTGTTTGTTTGTTTCTTTGTGTGTGTGTTAGAGAGAGTGTGTGTGTGTGTGTGTGTGTG
>NW_007729674.1:0-55273 GCF_000696425.1 Galeopterus variegatus
TTTTCTCCAGTCCTACATCTTAGAGCATTTCCCCTGTGTTTTCTTCTAGAAGTTTTATAGTTTTAGATCTTACATTTAAGTCTTTAATACATTTTGAGTTGAGTTTCATTTACAGTGAGAGATAGGGTTCTAGTTTCTTTCTTCTACATACAGATATTCAGTTTTCCCAGCACCGTTTATTAAAGAGTCTGTCCTTTTCCTAATATGTGTTTTCACCCAAACTTTTATAAAAAATATAGAGCTATTTGTCTTCTCATGAAGTCATTTTCATTTTTCTAAATAAATTATAGCTAATGTGCTATAAATAAATATTACTTATATTTTCATTGAATTGGTTAGGAAAACTGAAGTCTAATATATATGGTGGTCAATTGAAGATATTTCTGAATTTTTAACAGTCAGTTTTTAGTATGAATTCACTTTTCTTAATCTGTCCAATATGTACAGTACCAATAGCCGCAAAATATTATGTCACTTACTTCTGATGCTTTTCTTTAGCTGCTTCTTATATTTTTCATAGACATATTATTTGTAGTCAAATAAACCTGTGTGTGATCTCAACCATAACTATTAATATATCATGTTATTTATGAGCAATTAACTTCATGCATTAGACCCTCAGTTTCCCCAAATGTAAACTAGTAATATAATGTGTAACAGAAGTTAGTCTTAATGGTGAAGAATGTAAATTTCATATAAGTACCGCGTGCTAACCGATTGCGCTACTGGAGCTTCTAAAAATGGATAGCAGTTGCCTTTTTTCTCTTACTGGATTTATATTCCTTTTTTTTTTTTTTTTTCCTTTTTTTCTTTTTTCGTGTCCGGCAACGGATCGCAACCCTCAGTGTCGCGCCCGTACTGGACCGGGACCGGCAATGGGTTTGCAACCCTCGGTGTTGCTCCCGCCCCTTGCTCAGCCAGTGAGCGGCTGGTCTGTATGTGGGATCCGAACCCTCGGCGGGAGGGCCACCGCGCTTCCCAAGCGGCGAACTACAGCAGTGCGCCACCGGGCCGGCCTCTTTCCAACCTCATTTAACTTTTCTTATGTGTTGTTGTCCAAAACAGGCAGAAGTTTAGCTACATGAATCAGAATATAACTAAGATTTTATGGTTCACAGCCTAGTTATTTTCATGTTTGGTTATCACATAAGCTGCCAAAAAGTAAAAGTATTGATTATGAATATGAATTTATAGGAAAAAGAGATGATGATGAAGCACATATTGCATAGGCTTTGGTGTCAGAAATAACAGTTGTGGAGGCCAAGATCTTCGTTTACCAACAGTATGGTCTCTGATAAACTCCTTAATTTCTGTAAGCCTCAGTTTTCTTACATAAAAAGCAGCATGATCCCACCTCAGGGTTGTTTTGAGGATTAAAAGACATAATATATGTAAATCAGCCTGCACAATGTTTGGCTGATGGTGGGCGCTCAAAATTGATACATCTCTTTCTCTGGGATGAATTAAAATGTTGGGGGAGTATATGCTTATAAATTGAGTCTCATTTGGATTTCAAAAATTGGTGGTTCGTGATCGTGATTAACTGAGGGGAAAATCTAACCAACTCTAAAAATGCTGCAGACAATGACATCTATACAGCTGTTATTCCTCTGTATACACATGTGGTTTGCTTTCACTCTTGAGGATAGATTAAATCTCAGAGTAATTATCTAAAGCTTAACCCTGCTCTTGGGCACCAGATTCCATGCCCTTTTACCAACTCATGGTTATCCTCCAAATCTCCTTTCTCTTTCTTAGATCACCAATTTTTTTTTTTTTCTTAGGTGCTGGATCATTCCCACTGGCACACATCTTAAAATAGCTTTGGGCAATAAAATATCTTAAAACACGTTAAGATGTTAAAACATCTTAAAACGTGGGCATTCCATCTTAATTTTAAAGTCACCTCTTGATCATAGTGGCTTACCTAGGGTGGGGCACTGGGACAGTATGTTCAGAGGGCAGACTGTATCAGGGAATGATTATGTATACAGTTTTTAAAAGATAAGAAAAACAGTAAAAGGATTTTTTACTGCTTTATTTTTATGTTCTGCTAACTTTAAACAATGTCAGTGATGAAATGCTCTCCCCCAACAACAACTACAAATGTTTGTAGGCTAAATTTAAAACAATTTTTCTGGTTATTGTTGAATTTTAATAATAATAATAATAAATATATATATACATTATATATATATAATTATAATACATATATATATATGTATTATTATAATATATATGTATGTATTCCCACACCCCGCTTATCCATGATTTCCATCACCTGTGGTCAACCGTCGTCTAAAATTATTAAATGAAAAATACCAGAAATGAGCAATTCACAGTTTTAAATTGCCCAGCTTCAGAGGAGAGTGTCCTCCTGTTCCATCCAGCCTAGGATATGAATCATTCTCTGTCCAGCATCTCCGCACTGTGCATGCTACACACCCCTTAGTCACTCAGTAGTCGTCTGCATCATCAGATCAACTGTCGCAGTATCCCAGTGCTTCTGTTGAAGTGGCCCTTATTTTACTTCATAATGGTCCCACAGCTCAAGAGTAGTGATGCTGGCAATTCAGATATGCCAAAGAGAAGCTGTGAAATGCTTCTGTGAAGAGAAAAGGTGGCGGGGGGTGGGGGGGGGGGGTATGCTGAAGTTGCTAAGATCCCTTAGTCACTCAGTAGTCGTCTGCATCATCAGATCAACTGTCGCAGTATCCCAGTGCTTCTGTTGAAGTGGCCCTTATTTTACTTCATAATGGTCCCACAGCTCAAGAGTAGTGATGCTGGCAATTCAGATATGCCAAAGAGAAGCTGTGAAATGCTTCTGTGAAGAGAAAAGGTGGCGGGGGGTGGGGGGGGGGAGTATGCTGAAGTTGCTAAGATCTAAGGTAAGAACGAATTTTCTACCCATGAAATTGTGAAGATAAAAGAAACGTGCTGTTGCATCTCAAACTGCAAAAGTTATGGACACACTGCTCGATGAGTGCTTATTTAAGATGGAAAAGACACTAAATTTGTGGGTGGAATACATGAGCAGAAACGTGTTCCGATTGACAGCAATCAGATTGGGAACTATTCATGTTTTCAGGCGTCCGCTAGGGGGCCTTGGAACATCTTCTCCAGTAAGGGACTACTGTATTATATTATATTATGTATATAATATATACATAACTTCAAAAAGTTCATGGAAGACTAGAATTGAAAGATAACAGGAATCTTTCCATCTTTCCAACTTTTTGAAGTACCCTCATAATATACAGAAGTTAATTTCTAAAATTCCAGATATACGGTCTTTACCGAACATGTAAAAAATCAGGTACGCACATTCATTTTGAGAATTAATTAATGAAAGCTTGGCGTTGTTTGAGTTTGCTTCAGGTGAAATTCTTGTCTCCTACCACAGTGCTCTAATATATTTCTTAGTTTAACTAGGAGATTTAAGGTGAACAATGAGAACGTAATGATTATAAACATGAAAAACAGAACTCAGGTTACTTCAATTCTGTCACTCTATATACAAATATTTTCTAAGACTTGCATAAGCTCTTTTCTTCATCTGCCTTATTTCTATTCTTAGAAAATGTATTACAGTGAATAAAAAGCATTAATTCATTACTTTTTCTCTATTTTATAATATAATATTTTTTTAATCTATTTAATTGTGATTATACAAGAGTAGTTCAAAGAAGCCATGGAAAGATTGATATTATCTTTTCTATTTTATTTTATTTGGGGGGGGGGGTATTCACACGATATTTTTATTTTTTAATTTTTTTTCTTTTCTTTTTTTTATTTTATTTTAACTTCTCAGTATACATTGTAGTTGATTTTCGTGACCATTTACCAGTTCCTCTTTCCCACTTCCCCCTCTCCCCTCCCCCACAACTACGTCACATCTGTTCACTCCTCTTAACAAATTCAAGGAATTGTTGGGATTGTTGTGTCTTCTTCCCCTACACACTCTATTTGTTTTTATGTTTATTTACTTATGTATTTTTAGCTCCCACAAATAAGTGAGAACATGTGATATTTCTCTTTCTGTGCCTGACTCTTTTCACTTAATATAATTCTCTAGGTCCATCCATGTTGTTGCAAATGACAGTATTTCATTCTTTTTATAGCAGAGTAGTATTCCATTGTGTAGATATACCACATTTTCCGTTTCCACTCATCTGATGATGGACATTTGGGCTGGTTCCAACTCTTAGCTATTGTAAACAGTGCTACAATGAACATTGGAGAGCAGGTATACCTTCAACTTGATGATTTCCATTCCTCTGGGTATATTCCCAGCAGTGGGATAGCTGGGTCTGCAATTGTTTGAGGCACCTCCATAACATTTTCCATAGAGGCTGCACAATTTTGCAGTACCACAAACAATGTATGAAAGTTCCTTTTCCTCCACAACCTCGCCAGCATTTATCATCCACAGTCTTTTGATGTTAGCCATCCTAACTGGGGTGAGATGATATCTCAGTGTGGTTTTCATTTGCAATTCCCGAATGCTGAGTGATGTTGAACATTTTCTCATGTGTCTGTTGGCCTTTCGTATATCTCCCTTTGAGAAATGCCTATTTAGCTTTTTTGTCCATTTTTTTAATTGGGTTACTTGTTTTTTTTGTTGTAAAGTTGTTTCAGTTCATTGAGTATTCTGGATATTAATCCTTTGTCAGATATATATTTTGAAAATATTTTCTCCCACTCTGTTGGTTGTCTTTTCACTCTGTTGACTGTTTCTATTGCTGTGCAGAAGCTTTTTAGTTTGATATAGTCCCATTTATTTACTTATCCATTGGTCACCCATGATTTTGAGGTCATATTCATGAAGCCTGTGCCCAGTCCTACTTCTTAAAGTGTTTCTCGTATGTTTTCTTTAAGAATTTTTATTGTTTTAGAGTGTATACTTAATTCTTTAATCCATTTTGTGTTGATTTTAGTATGGTGAGAGGTATGGGTCTAGTTTCATTCTCTGACATATGGATATCCAGTTATCCCAGGACCATTTGCTGAAGAGGCAGTCTCTTCCCCAGTGTATAGGCTTGGTGCCTTTGTCAATGATCAGATGGCTGTAGGTGTGTGGGTTGATTTCTGGATTCTCTATTCTATTCCATTGATCAGTGTGTCTGTTTTTATGCCAGTACCATGCTGTTTTGGTTATTATAGCTTTTTAGTATAGTTTAAAGTCAGGTAGTGTTATGCCTCCAGCTTTATTTATTTTTATTTTATTTTATTTTGTTCTTGCTCTGAATTGCTTTGGCTATGTGTGGTCTTTTTTTATTCCGTATAAATGTCTGGATAGTTTTTTCCATTTCTGAGAAAAGTGTCATTGGAATTTTGATGGGGATTGCATTGAATTTGTATATAACTTTGGGTAGTATGGACATTTTCACTATGTTGATTCTTCCAATCCAAGAGCACGTGATATCTTTCCTTCTTCTTGTATCCTCTCTAATTTCTCTCAGCAGTGGTTTGTAGTTCTCATTATAGAGATTTTTCACATCCTTGGTTAACTCAATTCCTAAGTATTTTATTTTTTTGGTGGCTACTGTAAATGGGCAAGCTTTCTTGATTTCTCTTTCTTCATGTTCACTATTGGAGAGTAGAAATGCTACTGATTTTCGTGTGTTGATTTTGTATCCTGCTACTTTTCTGAAAGCATTTATCCACTCCAAGAGTTTTTTTGTAGAAGCTTTAGGCTGTTCGATATATAGGATCATGTCATCTGCAAACAGGGACAGTTTGACTTAATCTTTTCCAGTCTAGGTGCCCTTTATTTCCTTCTCTTCTCTGATTGTTCTGGCTAGTACTTCCAATACTATGTTGAATAGGAGTGGTGAGAGTGGGAATCCTTGTCTAGTTACTGTTCTTGACTGAAAAGCTTTCAGCTTTTCCCCATTCAGGATGATATTGGCAGTGGGCTTGTCATATATGGCTTTAATTATGTTGAGGTGCTTTCCTTCTCTACCTAACCTGTAGAGAGTCTTTATCATGAACAAATGCTGAATTTTATCAAATGCTTTTTCAGTGTCTATAGAGATGATAATATGGTTTTTGTCTTTGCTTTTATTGATGTGGTGTATCACATTTATTGATTTGTGTATGTTGAACCATCCTTGCATCCTGGGATGAATCCCACTTGATTGCGGTGTATAATTTTGCATATGTGTTGCTGTATTCTGTTAACTGTATTTTATTGAGGATTTTTGCAACTATATTCATCGAGGATATTGGTCTGTAGTTTTCTATTTTTGATGTATCTTTGTCTGGTTTTGGCATCAGGATTATATTTGCCTCATAGAATGAATTTGGGAGAATGGCCTGTGTTTCAATGTTTTGGAATAGTTTGTAGAGAATTGGTATCAATTCCTCTTTGAAGGTTTAGTAGAACTCTGCAATGAACCTGTGTGGTCCTGGGCATTTCTTTGTTTGGAGCCTTCTGATAACAGTTTCAACCTTTTTTATTGTTATTGGTCTGTTCAGATTTTCTATATCTTCTTGCCTCCATTTTGGTAGTTTTTATGTGTATAGAAATTTATCCATTTCCTCAAGATTTTCAAATTTGTTGGCATATAGTTGTTTATAGTAGTCTCTAATGATTCCTTGTATTTCTGAGGTATCAGTTGCAATATCACCTTTTTCACTTCTAATTTTTTTTTTTTTTATTTGGGCCTTGTCTCTTCTTTTCTTAGTTAGCCTTGCTAAAGCTTTGTCAATTTTTTCAATCTTTTTAAGAAACCAACTTTTTGTTTCATTGATCTTTTGTATTGGTTTTCAGGTTTCTATTTCATTTAGTTCTGCTCTTATCTTAATTATTTCTTTCCATCTAATAACTTTGGGTTTGGATTGTTCTTCTTTTTCTAGTTCTTTAAGGTGAAGTGTTAGGTTGTTTATTTTTCATCTTTCCTTTCGTTTGAAGTGAGCATTTAACACAATAAATTTCCCCCTTAGTACTGCTTTTGCAGTATTCCACAGAATTTGGTATGATGTGTCATTATTTTCATTAGTTTCAAGAATTTTTTTGATTTCCTGTTTAATTTCTTCTTGGACTCATATGTCATTAAGTAGAATGTTGTTTAATTTCCATGTGTTTGTATAGTTTCCAGAGTTTCATTTGTCATTGATTTATAATTTTAATCCAGTGTGATCTGAAAAAATACATGGAATAATTCCAATTGTTTTTGAATTTGTTGAGATTTGTTTTGTATCCTAACATGTGGTCTATCCTGGAGAATGATCCATGTGATGATGAGAAGAATGAATATTCTGAGGTTGTTGGATAGAATGTTCTGTAAGTATCTGCCATGTCCAATTGGTATAAAGTGTTGTTTAGATCTTATATTTCTCTATTGATTTTTTTGCCTAGATGACCTGTCCAAATTTGAAAGTGGGGCGTTCAGGTCTCCCTCTATTACAGTGTTAGTGTCTGTCACATTCTTTAGCTCTAATAGTGTTTGCTTTATAAATCTGGCTGCTCTGACATTCGGCTTGTATATATGTACAATTGTTATGTATTCATGATGGATAGATCCTTCTATCATTATATAGTGGCCTTCTTTATTTCTTTTTATGGTTTTTGCTTTAAAGTCTACTTTATTGGATATAAGAATAGCTACTCCAGCTCATTTTTCATTTCTATTTGCATGGTATATCTTTTTCAATCCTTTCACTCAGTCTATGTGTGTCTTTACAGGTGAGGTGAGTCTCTTGAAGGCAGCATCTCGTTAGGTCCATCTTTTTAATTCAGTCATTCAGTCTGTGTCTTTTGGGTGGGGAGTTTAATCTCTTTACATTTAGAGTTATTAATGAAAGGTGTTGATTTACTCCTAGCATTTTACTGATTTTAGTTTAGATGTCTTAATTGTCTTTTGTTCCTTTCTTTCTGATTTTGTCTGTCTTCTGTATTTGTTGGTTTCTTGGGGTGGTAGATAAACTATTTTTTCTCTTTATTGCTAGCATTTTTGTTTTACTGGTAGGTTTTGTTCTTTCTTGAGTATTCATGGCAGTGACGGTTGTTTTTCAGTATCAAAGCCAGCACTTCCTTGAGAATTTCTTGCAGGGCTGGTCATGTTGTAGTGAATTCCCAGTTTTTGTTTGTTTGAGAAATATACTATTTGTCCTTCATTTCAGAAGGGTAGCTCTGCTGGGTAAAGTATCCGTGGCTGGCAATTTTTGTCCTTTAGCATTTTGAATATATCATCCTACTCTTTTCTGGCTTTTAGGTTTTCTGATGAAAAGTCTGATGTTAGTCTGATTGGGGCTCCCCTATAAGTGACTTGCTGCTTCTATCTTGTAGCTTTTAAGATTATCACTTTGTCTTTGAATTTTGCCAGTTTTACCATAACATGTTTTGGAGAGGATCTTTTTGGGTTGAGTGTGTTTGGGGATCTTTGGGCCTCCTGAATCTGAAGACCTGTGACTTTCCCTATACCTGGGAAGTTTTCTGCTATTATTCCATTGAATATGTTTTCAATGCTATTTCCTTTTTCCACCCCTTCTGGAATACCCATGATTTGGATATTTGAGTGCTTAAGTTTGTCCCATCTCTCTTAGATTTTCTTCAGTTTTTTAAATTCTGTTTTCTTTTTTCTGGTCTGCCTGTGTTAATTTTAACAGCCTGTCTTCAAGGTCAGAAATTCTCTCTTCTGCTTGTTCTAGCCTGCTGGTTAGACTCCCTGGGTTATTTTGCTGTTGTTGTTTGTTTTTGTTGTTGTTGAATGAATCTTTCAGCTCCACAAGCTCTGCTATATTCTTTTTCAGGGCATTGATTTCTTTGTACATTTCTTCTTTTAGATCCAGTATATTTTTTCTCATTTCATTCTGTTGCCTAACTGAGTTTTCTTGTATCTCATTTAGTTTCCTTAGAATTGTTGGCTCTAAATTCCTTGTCAGTCATTTCAAAGACTTCCTGTTCTATAGGATCTAGAGCTTGAGAGTTACTATTTTCCTTTGATGGTGATATGCTTTCTTGATTTTTCGTATTTCTGTTATCTTTCCTGTGGTGTTTAGTCATCGTAGCAGGGGTATCACAGTCCACTCGTTCCACCCTGATGTCTGGCCTGGATCCTGAAGGGACTGCCAATTCTGGGCAGCAGGAACTAGCCTGGGCTGGGGGTCCCACAGCATCTGCCTGTTCTGGCACAGCTTACTCAGGACATGTGGGCCCAGCAGCTCTGAGGCATCTCTAGGTGGTAGGCACTGGCCTGAGCTGGGGGTCCTGCAGTGCCTGCCTGTTCCAGTGTGGCTGACTCGGCACATGTGGGCCCAGCGGCTCTTAGGCTTTTCTGGATGGTGGGCATTAGCCTGGACTGGGGGTCCTGTGGCACATGGCTCATGCCTGTTCCAGCATGGCTCTTGGGCCTCTTGTTGTTGCTTTTTAATACTTGCAAATTGGTTGATTTGTGGGAGAGAGTGACACTAGGAACTGTCTACTCCACCATCCTTAATTATCTTTTAATTCTATTTTTCCATGAACTTTTGAAGTACCCTTGTATATACAAATTTTCCTTAGAGACATTTTTTTCTGTATACTCTGCAATCTGCTAGTAAAGCCATCTAGTAAATTTTTCAGGACTTTTTTTTTTTTTTTTAGTATAATTTTCAGGTCCAAATATACATTTGGTTCTTTTAAGAATAATTTCTATTTTTCTGCTAAGATTTTCCAAAGTCTTCATTTATTCATTTTTCTTTAAGTTCTTGAAAATGTTTCTTAATAGCTTTTAAAAAATAATTGTCATTAACATACAACATCTGAATTATTTCAAGGTAAATTTCTATAAGTGCTCTTTGTACTATGTATGGGTAATGTTTTCTTTTTTCTTTATCTATTTAGTTTTTATTTTATTCTGAATACTACAAACGATAGGTTATAGGTGCTCCATTTGATTTTTAAATTAATATCTTACCCTGAAATATGTTGATTTTTTTGTTTGTAAAGGTCAACTTGACTAAATCTGAGATGTTTTTGAGACATCCAAGTAGCACATGCATATATGAGTTATAGCTATACATTTGGAAATTGTCATTGAGTAGGTGGCAGTTGAAGTCATGGATATATACACAAGAATGCCTAGAGTGAGAATATAGAAATTTTACAAAGTTTTCCCAATAAAATCTTAAAGATCATCGGCATTTTACTGGCCAGATAGAGTAAGCTTTAAAGAAAACAGAGAAAGTATCTGAGAAAATAGTTATAAAAAGGGTATATGGTGTCATAGAAGCCAAGGAAAGGAAACATCTGGAGCAGCAGAATGGCCAACATCTTCAAGCAGAAGGTCGAGTTAGATAAAACCAAACAACAATGCCTAGGTATAGTGACATGAAGGCCACTGGTGGTATTACAGGGAGTTATTGCAATGGATAAAAAAGGGGGAAGCCAAGCTGGGAGTGACTATTCAGTGGTAGTTGAGAAAGAGACAGTGCTCATAGGCCACTATTTCGAGAAATTTGACAGTAAAGGGAGAAGTCAGAGCAGTAAGGGGAAGGTGTAGCATCAAGATTAGTATCTGAAATGAGAATTAATTATGCTTTAGATTAAAACAAAAAATAGTTGAGAGAAAGCCTCATTTATTGTATTGGATTCCTGTTGTGTTGGGACATTTGTAGGGTATACAATTCAAATCTCATGTGGAAGTATTGGCCTTAGTGGAAGGAAGGGATATTCTTATGAATCACTCAGCAAGAGGGAGGACGGATGCCAGAATAAAATAGAGAATTTGTGAAAGCATTTTGGGCATACATGGTGGTCAAAAGAATGTACCTCACATACCCCATGTATGGGGAGTGTAATTGACAAGGCACCCAGCTGCTGCACTGTCAAATCCATCACTGTGTTTATTCTAAGGTCACACTCCCTTTGGGCTGCTGACAGCCAAAGATGGAACATAGTCATATAAAGGCAAAGCTGTTCCTAAGAGACATAGGACTCCAATGACCACTGCCTTTGGCTCAAGGATGTCCTCCTGGTCTGGTAATCAGGCTTGCTTCCTACTAATCTTCCCTCCCTCTGTTTTTGGTTGACGTCTGTTAAAATTGCTCTGCGTTTGATGATTCTCCCAGCCTTCCCAATATCTTCTTTATTTTCTCTCACATAGGTGTTTCCTCTAATAGAATTCTTGCATACTTAATTCCATCTCCTTCTCACATTAAAACAAATGGTACTAGGCGTGGTCCAAGAACAGGCATTAGTAATATGGGGGGTGGGTGTCAGTTCATGTACTAAGTAGCAGGCTAAGGAGACATTATCTTCATTAGTAGGTGGGGCAAAGAGTGTCTCTGCACATAGTCCTGCACAGGTAGTGGCCCAATTACTAAAGATTTTAGTGATGGTGACATGAAAAAATGTCCCTGTGGAGGCAGGTGTTATGACAGATGTGATGAAAAATATGGGGGAACAATACCTATGATACCTACAAAGAAAGATAGTTTCTGCTAAATTGCATTAATGACCTGAAGAAAAATAATGAGAGATTTAAGATTCATAGCAAGCAGTTAATGAACAAATGTGAGAACCAAAAAGCTTTAGTAGCTAATAAACAGGCTCTTATCACTGGTACTGGAAGAGCAGAAACAGATGAGTAGCAGGCTCTGAAGTCCTAATAACATCAAGAAGAAAATTTTAAGTGTTCAGCCAAGAAAGATCTCTTATGCAAAGGTTAAACCCTTATAGAAAAAAAAAACCTACATCCTGAAAACAGAGACATTTATATCAATGTACTAAAAGATGTTGTCTATCTGACACCCCTATTGTGAGTTGAATTGTTTGCTCCAAAAATATATGTTGAAGTTCAAATCTCCAGTATCTCAGAATGTAATCTTATTCGAAAATAGTCACTGAAGGTGTAATTAGTTAAGAGAAAATGAAGACGTACTACAGTAGGATGGGCCCTTAAGCTAAGATGCTTGGTGTCCTCAAAAGAATAGAAGAGACATAGACACAAGAGGTGAGAATGGTGTGTAATGATGAAGGCAGAGGCTGAACTACTGAAGCTATAAGCCAAGGAACACTAAGGATTGTCAGCAAACCACCAGGAACTAGGAAGCAGCAAGAATGAATTATCTTCTATAGGTTTCAGAGCAACCATGGCTCTGCCAAAATCTTCATTTTGAACTTCTAGCTTCCAGAACTGTGACTCAATACATTCCTATTACTTTAAGCCACCCAGTTTGTGGTATTTTATTACAGAGACCCTAAGAAACTGACACACCTCCCTCGACAGTTTTCAGATGTGGCTCTTGCTTCCCTAGTAAGAGCTAGCACTTCTGTGTTGGAAGATGCCGCAGAAGATGTGCCCCCCACAAAGTAACATATACCTCCTCAAGAGCTACTTCTACTTCCTCATGGCTGCCAGGCCTAAATACAGGGTTAAATCTCAGCATAAACTGCCTGGGATCACACTGAGACTATTAGTAAAGAAACGAGACTATATACCTAAATAATAGAAAGGACTAATTAACATGTACTAGCAGGAGCAAGGCAGTACTCCTGGGATTAGATTTGAAGGGCATTTGTTCAAGGGGTCAGGATGCAAGACTGGATAATCATGAATATGTTTACTTGGTGACATTTTCTCAGGACAAAATATTTAATATCCCAGCAAAGACCCCAGAGGATGGGGCAAACTCATTGCTGGGATTGGTCTTAGGAGTCTGGGGAAAAATGGTGAACTCTCAGAATACAGAAATGCCTGAGATGCCCTGGAAGATAACAGAAGAAGGATTTGTAGAGTAAGGGAAGTGGGTAGGCTGGTATTGATATATTATATAGGCCAGAAGACTCGAGAAAGGATCATGTTTCACCGCAGACTTACCAAAGCCATCAGGAGCATCCCGGTGAGATGGGCACCAACATCACACAGAAGGTTGTTGGCTTTCCTCTGCAGGCTATGGATGATGGTAGGAGAGGCAGTTACCAGGTGGGGCTCGTTAACATCCAATGAGATAATGGGGCCCTGAAGTAATAGATTTCAGAAGGCTTCCATTACTGTCATGACCAGAAAGGTCAAGAAGACAGCTAAAGTATGCAGATGATTAATAAGGCATAGTGTCACTAAGAGAAAAAGAGATGGACATCCAGTAAGGATGCTCTTTAATGTTTATAATTATTATTTTTTTAAAAAAGAGAGAGAGAGCAAGAATGGAGAAGCAGGAGGCTGAGCGCAGTCTCCCCTGTAAAAATTCTTTATTAATTGCTCAGTTTTCAGACCTGAACCAGTATTCATATCCAGAATCCAATGACTGAATAGATGGCCAGGTTCCTAGGTGGAAGGACCCAGCAACACTTTGGCATGGGTGTTATATGCCATGATGATATATAATATTATATACCATGATGGTACCCTGAGTTATCCCCAAAGGGACCTATGGACTTGTGTGCACTGGGAAAAATGTAAATTAGGGAAATAACCAGAAATTTTGAGGACTATTGGACACAGAGTTAGAATTTACACTGATATTTGGAGACACAGAGCATTGTTAACAGTCCTTGTATTAGATTAAGGGCCTATCAGGACGAGGCAATAAATGGAATTCTGGTTAAATTCTGGCACACAATTAGCCCTTGAATTTACAAACCCACTCAATGGTCATTTCTATAGTCCTCACAGTCATGATTGAAATTGATATACTAGATAATTTTGAACAATCCCCACAATTGTCTATGAAAGAAGAGATATTGTGTGGAATGTCAAATACAAGTCCCTAAAAAATGGTGCTCAGTATTTATGAATAAGTAAACAAACAAACAAAATATCATATGCTGGGGGTATTAATGACACCATTAATGATCTAAAACATACAGGATTGGTGGTACCTATCATATCTCTATTTATATCGCTCTATTTAAATTAAAGAAACTAGGTGAATTTTAAAGAATGAATATAGACTACCAGAGACTCAACCAAGTTCTGCCTTTAATTTCAACCACTATGCAGGATGTGGTATCACTGCCAGAACAAATTAGAATGTATGTGACCAGTAATTTAGTGAATGCATTCTTTACCATTCTAATTAGAAAAGAAAATCAGAAATAGTTCACATTGGCAAGGGTTAGAAAATAACGTTTATTTACATTTTTGCCTTAAAGCTATATTAATCTCCTATTATTTGTCATAATACAGTCTCAGAGATCTAGACCAACTGGAAATTTCATAGAACATTACACTGACCCATTACATCAGTGGTATCATACGTATTGGGCAGGACAAGCAAGAGGTGGCTTTGGTAAGAAATATATATTAGCCTGGGAGATAAATTCTACCATAATAAAATCTTGAAGATTTATTCCTCTCTTGATCTCTGTTTCTTGGAGGACCCAAACTAACACACAATATAAAAGTTACCATAAAATTATAAGAGAATACTATCAAGAACATACAAAACTTTGATTTATATATTACACAGTAAGAAAAGAAAAGGATACAAGAATCAAATTGAACATTTATGTTATTTACTATCCTGACCACTTTACACGCTGTTATCCTAACTATGCAGCTTCTATGGCACCGTGACTTCACTCAGAAGCAACAGAAAATGATTTTCAGTATCATCTTGAAAGCAGCTACCAAAATATGCATGCATTTATTTACTTAGTGAAACAATTAAATTGAAATATTATCTAATATATGAGATTGATAAGTATGGGCAAGTGAGAGGGAACTACTCAATATTTCTTTACAACTCTATGGAAGATCTCTTTGTTCCCTTTTTAGCTAAGTAAAGTGTTTCAAACTTTACGAAGAGAACAGCTTAACCTGTTAGACCATCATTGAGAATTATACTTGTCAGTGCCGTGAGTGAGCAAGTATGAATCTTCTGTAATTGTTTTACAAGTTCTGCATATGAAAAACATCTCTTGAGAGCATACTGATGATATCAAACTACACACTCAAGCTCTTTCAGCTCTAGAAGAGTTCATTTATTCTTAGGTTTGTTAATTGATGCATTTTTGCAAGATTGTCAGGCTGTCCTGACTATTCCAAAAGAAAATCTCTTTTTACAGAATCTTAAGAATGAGCTCAATATCTTTTCCACAAGATGACTATTTTATTCTTATCCATATTTATTGTCTGGCCTTTGTACATTTTGTCACTCTAAAACATTTTGCTAACATGATTTCATTTATCATTTATTGCCTCTCTTATGTTCTTTGCTACTGGCAGGACACTGACTGAATTGTGTACCTTTTCAAAGTAACTCATGCTCCATGAGGCAAAGTGCCAAATATCACTCCCCAGGTTACCATCTGTTTTTCAAAATACTGATTTCCCTCTCTGAGCTTGATCCAAGAGTTCCATGATGTTGGTGGCTGTCTACTGATCTGCCCCATGAGCTGGAGGCCCCCCCAAGGTTCCAGCCATGGTGAACTGTCATGGCTTTAAAAACTGGCACAGGCTCTGTCAGGAAAGGGAGATTAAAGTGTAACCTTGCTGTTTCATACTTCACTGCTAATAACATCACCATTTATTAAAAATATATTTTTTTCTTTGGAGGTGAACACTGCTCTTTCTGCTATAGCATCATATACGTGTTCTTTCACGATTTTGTGGTGTGGAAAAGTGCACACAAAATAATAAAATTTATGGGAAATACGAGATACTTCAAAAAGCTCATGGAAAGATTTGTATTATCTTTTAATTCTATTTTTCCATGAACTTTTTGAAGTACACTCAGATATGTTTGGTGAGAACCTATGCAACTTTGTAAAGAACAACTTTTTAAAAACAAAGGCAATACCACAGTTAAAAACACATGTTAAATTACCAATGGCCTTCCTTTAAAAGCAACATCAACCACTTGATAGTTTGATAGAAAACGTAGAAAAGGAGGATTGCAGCAGCTAAGTTATACAGAAAAGAACAAAATGTACAAATACCATGGGGGAACCCCTAATAAGCACTCCTAGGATAGAGTATGTTGCCCAAAAAAATAATGAGCAAAAGAAATATTTCCAGATGAATGGCATCTTAAGCAGCAGATATGCCTATGTTATTTGTGGCACTAAGCAGTGGTAGCCTAATGTGGGTTCAGCTGCCCCTCGGTGGGGCAATATAGAAATGTATTAGGGAAAAATCACAAAAGAACCAACCCACTTTTATTCCCTAAGTGTTGAAACTGGGAGTTTTTCCAGGTGAACCAGAGAAAGTTTAGTGGTCCTAACTTCCCATCCGTGAGTCTTCATGAATACGGTTGTATTTTCAGGAGGTAGCATTATTGGACCACATTATGAGTACCACGTTTCAAATACTCCTAGAAGTAATAGAAAAAGGGAAATATTCCAATTAGCTATAGAATCTCATAAAAAGATGCCCTTACTAAATATTATGCTTAATATAAATAGCCAATATTTGTTCCTTCCCAAAATCAACTACTTGCCTGATCTCACTAAAAAAAAATTTCATGTAAAGACATTAAGATAAACTGAAAAAGACAATGATGTTGTATTTACATTGAGGACATAGAGAATTGGTTAGAATATATATACACTTGTTATGAATTGTACTACAAATTTAATACCTGTTTTATAAAACATGAACTTGTGTTTTTGAATGTACTGATTTAAAAATGAATCCCAATTTCAGAAATATTAAAAGAAGAAAAAAAACAGTCTTCAAAAGAGGAAATATGATAATTGCTAAACTGTTGTAACTGCATTAAAATCCATTTCATAATTTTATTACAATGAAAACGTATTCAAATCATCACATTACATTTTTCCAAATATAAAACAAAAAATATAAAAATTTATGGCATTTTTCTATAAATCAGTAAATAAAAAGGCCATAAATAATGACATACCGTTACTTTTGAATTGTTTGTTCTGATTATAAAATTAATATGCATCATCGTATACAATTTGGAACATTTAAAAGAAAATGAAGACGGAAAACAAAAAAAAACTTAACCATTATCATATCAAATAAAATTAGGTGGTATTTCCATCATTCCTTTTCTCTTGTCAATAAATGTTTTTGCATATTATACGTTAAGTACAATATTGTAATGTAATTTTATATCTTAGTTTAATTTCTTAATAATCCCAATAAAATAGTTCTATATAGACATAAGAAATTATATAATGTCTCAAATAATTATAAAATTATAATTAATCAGTATATATTTAAATCACCATTATATAATTCCATCTTAAAGTTTTGACATTTTGGGCCGGCCCGGTGGCACACTGCTACAGTGCGCTGCTTGGGAGAGCGGCGGCGCTCCCGCCGAGGGGTCGGATCCCACATACAGACCGGCGGCCGCTCACTGGCTGAGCGAGGTGCGGACGCAACACCGAGGGTTGCGATCCCGTTGCTGGTCCCAGGCCAGTACAGGCGTGACACTGAGGGTTGTGATCCGCTGCCGGTCACGAAAAAAGACAAAAAGGAAAAAAAAAAAAAGTTTTGACATTTTGTTGAGTAGCCTTCTAAACACACGTCATATAGGTAGAGGATGATAGGTGGATATATAGAGTACTTATATCGATCTGTTGTCTGCCAGACTTACAATCTCCCTTCCATATGTCTTTTTTATGAGTATCATCGGGGGTTGGAAGCCTTAAAGTTGCGTTTGCCATCTAGGACCTAGTTAGTGACACAGGATAAGGCTGCACCTGTGAACCAAACTGGCTCCATTTTCCCTGCAGAGGACATTTTGCTACTTTTCCACTCCTCAGTCATTAGACCCCCAGGGTGCATGATTACCCCATGGCCCTGATGAAAGTGACTGAAAGAGATCAGTTTGGAATGACTGACTTGATAAAATAAACTGAGATAAGAAGGAACAGAAATTCACTGAGTTATAAAATGCCTTCCCCAAGTCTTGTTAAAGTATAACTGGGCTGACCCCATGGCTCACTCGGGAGAGTGGGGCACTGGGAGCGCAGCGGCGCTGGGAGCGCAGTGGTGCTGGTAGTGCTGAGGCCACGGGTTCGGATCCTATATAGGAATGGCCAGTGCGCTCACTGGCTGAGTGTGGTGCGGGCGACACCAAGCCAAGGGTTCCGATCCCCTTACCAGTCACAAAAATTAAAAAAAAAAAGTATACACACACACACACACACACACACACATATATATATATATATATATATATATATATATATATATATATATATATCAACTGTTAGCTTTGTTTAAAACTTGTCATTATCTACCCATTCTTTCTTTTCCCTATAATTGTAAAAATTAAGTTACAGATTAAGCTTAAGATCCTTTAGGGATTCCTGCATGTACAAGAAGCTTAAAGGTGACTGTTTCAATGACCCTTCTGGGGTTGGGATAATGAACACCAACACTATGTTGGACCTCCTGAGCAGGTGTGAGGACCAAATTCCTAACTGAGCATGCACCCATGATGCAACCAGGAAGAACAAAATGGACCACTTCCAGAGGTGCAGGATAATAACACTGGCCTGCGCGCCCTACCCCTTTCTCTTTAAAGAACCCTGACAGCTCCCCTGGGGGGGGGGTAGCTTCTCTGTAGCTACTTCCCTTATGCATAAATCTATCTCCTCTTTTAATAAAGCATTATTTGATTTACTTCTGGGTGCATTGTTCATTTCTATGACTTTTGGGATCCAAGAGCCCAATTGGTAACATTAGTATTGGCCAATAAAAGACTCTTCTTATCTTATCCTCTTATCTATTGATAAGAAGAGAAGAGAGAAGCCATTCTGCTTTTTGCTCTAGTAGTGGTAGTGGCAGCAGTGGAGACCAATGATTTAAAGTAACCATGGCCTCTAGCACCGTGGGTTTTCCCAGGAGGGGCAGTGGGTGAGATGTCTGGTCAGTTGCAGTTGTGCCTCTGACAATGTGGACCCGAATACGGACTCCGGGAAATTCCAGAGGCAGTAGCAACTTTCTGATACCTGAGTAACAATTTTTGGTCTTTTGCTCCTTCATTCTTTCCAAAAATGCTGCAATTACTTTCCTGTATCAAATTTTCTCTACTTGATATATCAAGGGTGGATTCTATTTCATAACTAGACATTGATTGATACAAATAATATCATCCCTCTATTCCTCTATTACTGGTCACTCAGACAGGGACTGGGTGATCAGAAGAAAGAAAAAGGAGAGAGAAGCGAGATAGTAATGAGAAACAAGGGCAGAATAGACTGGGTGGAATTTAGGGGAGGAAATGTGGAAGAAATATTGGGAGCAGCTGTCTGGTTTAGTGCCTTTGGCTTGAATTCTGCTTAGTTTTTTATCAGAATTGCAGGACTGTTTTCTTATTGTTTTGATTTGCCTAGTTAAAAAAAAACTTAAATTTTTAATGTTTAGCCTATATCACTTTGTTTACTTTTATTTATTTATTTATTTTTGCTTGTGTACAGCATATAGCTGGTTCTTGATTTTGAGTCAAATTGTGTTGGGAAAATAGAATAATTTAATCAGGCCCCCTCACCTTAGGTGCAGTTGGGAGTGGTGTGGCACATTCTTTGTAAGCAAATTGTGTGTGGGGGTGGAGTTGATACAGATGTGTGGTGCCCCAACTGGGTTGGCTTCTGCCTTGGGCGTCTGCTCTACACAGCCATGCTCTTGAACCTATGGCTTCCAAGGACCCGTTTGCTGGTTACCTAGCTCATAGACCTGCATGTGAGGTGTCTGGTAACCCAGCCTGGCATGTGAAGGGTTTGTGACTCAGTCTGGACAATGGGCTTGAGGGTCTGTTAGTTCCAGACTAATTCCTGTTTCCCAAACTGAATTCCTGTTTTCGTTTTACAGGTGAGTTATGTTGACTCCATTTGTTGATAAAACTGATATATTTGGTCTTAATTTCGTCAAATTCTTTTTTGTAATTATCATGTGTGCTATTTTACATTTGCTGAGTTTGTCTAGTCTTCTTTTTTAAAAAATTGGTTTGATGTTTAGAAAGATTGATATTTTTGTTCAGTAGTTAGCTTTGCTACCTTTGTTACCTTTTTATCTACCTTTTTAATGCTTCTATAACCAGCTTTCTTTTACTAAATCATTTGACCATTTTTAGGCAAATCCTTTAACACCTGTCTGTTGCTTAATCAGTATATTAATTATTTTTCCCTCCTTTCTTCTCTTAAGATCTTCTCAGGTATTTACTGTGTGCCAGAAGGTTTATTTCCTTTAATTTACATCTTTACCACAATTTTGGGAAGTAGATATTATCACCTCCATTTTATAGATGAAGAAATTGAGACTCCAGGAGGTTAAATGAACTGCCCATAGTGATACAAACGATAATTACAGAAGCCAGAATTTGGGCCAGGTCTGTCAATCTCCATATCCAATGCTAAATTCAGACCTCAATTTAAGTTTCAAAACACAGTACGTTAACTGTAAAGGCCTGGAAGCTATACCCAAAATATTAGCAATGGCAATCTCTGGGAGGATGTGTTTTCATTGTTATACATTGATGTACATTTGAATTATGAGATGAAATATCCATATATTTTATAATTCACAATTATACTGGTACATTCACAATTATATATGGTGCATTGGTTTGTTTTCTTCATATATATATATATGTATAATAAGTATAGTTTATTGGAGGGGATGGGTGAAGGGAGGTGGGGCTGGCCCACGTCTGGCTCAGTTGCTGGCCTGGTTTTGGTTTGCAGTTGGCGGGGCCTTGCAGTTGGCAGAGCCAAGGCCCATAGCCTAGTGCTACCTCAGGAGCCCAGAGCCTTCTTGCTCCAGTTCCTCCATTGTTATTTCAGCTCTACATTTTTATTTCATCTCTTTATTGTTAAGTTATATCTCCTTGTCTCATTTCTTAGTCGTTTCCTAGGCATTTCAATATGAATTTTTAATTTGCCACAGTATAAACTCATATGATATTAAGCAACTTCAAAAACATAGAACTGTTCAGTGGCATAATTGTGAGAAATAACCTCATTGGTGCAATGCCAGAGAATGGACATGGAGACATGAGGTACAGTGAAGTGAGGCTTTAATAATGGTCTTACAAGATTGGATGTCTGATGGGCAGGCATACAAGAAACAGTTACAGCAAGCAATGTATTCCCTACTGTGCAAGTCCCTCCCCCAGTTCCTCATTGACTCAGTACTATAGGATGCACAATCTTCCCAGAAGTTGCCTAAGATTTATTATCCCCTTGTAAGGAATTCTTTTATCTGATGGCTCAGGACAAGCCCATGAAATAAGGCCCTCCAAAGCCCTGAGAATGGAGAAGAATCAGGAAATAAAGAGAACAAAGGGCTGGTGACCACCCACCATCTTGAGGAGTCATTTCACAAGAATGACATGCTGCCTCTGAACTCTGCCTTTTCAGGGACTCTTTGGGAACAGTTTGTGCCAGTTAAAAAACTTTTGGGTTGAGCCAGTTGAATACCCTTTGCTAAGCTATTCCTGAAAATTAATCACTTAAGCTATTTCCTTACAATAATTTCTTACCACCCTGTCCCCTCACCAGTTCGCTATACTAACATACTTTTATTATTTTAAATGGGCAATGGTATTTTTAATAATCAAAAATAGTGAAGAGTTGTTTTACATTTATCCAGATATGTATCCTCTTTGATATTCTTTATTGCTTTCCAAATTATGAGAAATCTTTCAAATTATGAGAAATCTTCCAAATTACAGCACATCTAGCATCTTTTAGTATTGTAGGGGCCAAAGGAAAACTTCACCCCTAAAATTTCATTAATAAAAATCACTGACAAATTTAGATCAATAGGAGGAAAAGGCATAATATATTTTATTATTTAACATGGTGGGAGAGGCAAAGCATGGGGAATCACAAGAGAGTGATGTCCCAAATTCCAGTGGGTGTACAAAGATTATACACCAGTGTCCAGGAGAGATGGAAGGTGGGAGGTGGTACAAGCCCCAGAACAATGGCCTGAGACCAGTTTCTCTGAAGTTTTGGCAAAGAAGTGTCTTCACAAGTGAAAGAGGGAAGTCAGAAATAATCTTGTACACAAATGAAAACACTTCGGGTAGTCTCACAGCTGCCCTCAAGAAAAAACAGATAACAGCCAAAGGAGTGGCACCTCAGAGGAAGGCTAGCTGTCTGCATTTACAGATGTAAATTTGTTCCTACAGAGAAACAAGCTTTCTAGCCCATCTTGATTTTCCATTCTCTCTGAATTTGCCATCTTGAAATATGTCAAAGAAATATATTTTGGGGATGAAATATTTTGCTTTCCCATAGTGTCACTGAGGATCTCTCTTTGCTCTCTAATCCCACCCCCAGCTTTCTGCTCTGAGTAATTCTATGTTGCTTCCTAAATGTCAGCCTTTCTAAGGCAGCTGCAGTGCACTCAGTGAAGGTCTGGAAGGCATAGGGTAGATTGCTCTCAGCTCTGTGCCTCCATTTTGCACTTGGTGAAGCATGGGTGTGCCTGGTAAAAACTTCTCCAAGTTCTGCTCCCCAGTCTCCACTCAAATACAGTGGTGTAAGGGCCAAGGAAAGACAACCCATTCAATACCTTGAAGGTTCTCTGAAAAAATCATCTGATAAACAGAGATGAATATGAAGAAAAAGCATCACAAATTTTATTATATCATAGTTTTATGTGTCATGTGAGCCTTTAGAATGAAGACTCAAAGATGTAGGGAAAATTGAACATATTTATGCTTAGGTTCTATGAAGTAGGCACAGCCATGTACAAATGTGTTTGGATAAGAAAGGTATGATCTAATGCTAACAGAGTGGGGAAACCCAGCAATACCTGTCTTTTCAGATTCTTCTAGGCTTCTCTGTGTAGCGTCCATTTCTCCAGGCAGGAACCTTTCTAGAATGGGGGTCTTATGACCTGCAATTAGACAAGATAGGTCAGAGAATTTCTTTATGGCTAGTTCTAAGATGGAGAGGTAGGAGCAAGATTAGAATGCATCTACAACCTGCCTTGGAGAAAGGGATTCAAGTTTCTATGGCTTGCATCAGGGGAGAATGAGGTTGAGAGGCAGGAGAGCAGGAGAAGGTCACAGGAAGACTTTTCTTTTGAGGCTTCTCCTGAGGCCTTCACTTTGTGGTATTGCTTTCTGGGCCCCCAAAGTGGCAATTTTACGAAATTTTGCTTGTGAACATGCTCAGAAACAGACTTTAAAAATGACTAGAAAAGAGGCTACCTATATATCAGCTGGAAAAATTAAAGAATCAGACTTGCTGGGGTGAAAAAAAATAAATTGTACAAGCTTAAAACAATGCACTTTTGTTTTAAGACCATGTTCTTTATTGAGCTGTACTTAATTTAGAGGAGGGGAGAGAAATGCATTTTTAGCAAAAGATGCAGAAGTAAAGAATGAAGGCTTGTGGTGGGCAGGTAAGTCTGACATATTAACTTGTTGGCTATTAGGTTCATTGAACAATGAAAGAAACATTTTCTGAACTGTTGCACCAATTTGGAGTGTGAATTTATTCATCCGCTCATTCATTCATTCAATTGTAACAACAAATCATTTATCTCATACAGTGGTTCTCAAAGTGCAGTCCCCAGACCAGCAGCATTGGCATCATCTGGGAACTTATTAGAAATGCAAACTCTTGTGCCTCTTCTCAGTGTATTGAATCTGATACTCTGGAGGACGGAGCTCAGCAGTATGTGTTTGATATAAAACCAAACACAAGTATGAAGACCACCAAATTAGTACATGATTTTTTTTTTTTTTTGTCTTTTGTCTTTTTTCCGTGTCCGGCAATGGATCGCAACCCTCAGTGTTGCGCCCATACCGGACCGGGGACCGGCAACGGGATCGCAAGCCTCAGTGTTGCTCCCGCGCCTCGCTCAGCCAGTGAGCGGGAACCGGTCTGTATATGGGATCCGAACCCTTGGACGGGAGTGCCGCCGCGCTTCCCAAGCGGCGCACTATCCAGTGCGCCACCGGGCCAGCCCTGATTTTTTAATTTAAATATTTAATTTTTAACATCATTGAAATTATAATGTAGAAAATGAGTCACTGAAATGTTTTAAGTTTTACTAAAAGCCTTTGGGTACATAGGAAGCGCTGTTCTCCATTATTTTACAGCTAATCCCTTGTAGTAAAAAAAGAAAAGAAATTCCAATTGAATTTGAATATTACTTTCTGTATGCCACACAAAACTAATGCAAGATAACTTTTGCTTTTGGAGAAAAATCCTCTCTTTTTCTGGAAAGTCTAAGAATGGAATTATGTTGTTTTTCAAAGACTAATTAAGTGAAAGCTTTAAGTGACAGTTTTTATAAAGACATGCTTATTTCATAAATTAAGACTACAACTCACACACATACTCACACATTCGTTATACTTTGTTTTCATTTTATGTAATAGATGTTTTTGGATATAAGGGCAATACTAGTTTTTTGTTGTTTGTAAATGATTTCATGATTTGACAAAAATCTTGGGAGTCATATCCATCAGTCTCATTCCTAGCTATCAATATATTGAAAATAATTGCTTTATAAACATTCAATGTTTGCTAGATTTAAACAACTAATAGAAATGGTCTAAGATATGAAGTTGAAAAGTAGTATTCTTGGACACTTATTTCTAAATCTATTTAATTGTGGTCATTAGCTTATACCAAAGAGAGAAAGAAAAAGCTCTTGACACATAATATAAACTGAATAAAATTAGAGTGGTGAAAATGAATAAATACTTTTATAAGATGATTTTGAATTTGGAATCGCTTTGTTAGAAATTTCATAACGTTGCAGAAGACATTAAAATGTCGTCATTTACAGAAAGGTTTGCTTAAGAGAAAATGAGATTTGGAAATAGTCTTAGAACAGGCATCAAGATCTCATTCCTCTCTACCCAAGTTCTAATTTACTGCCCACTTTAAAACAGTATTTCTCTGTTCCAGCTCAGTTAATTTACCAATCTGTTTGTTTCATGCCTCCTCTGCTACCACCCTGAGCCATGCTACTATCATTGTTGCCCTGGATTACTGCAGAAGCCTCTGGAATAATCCCCCTCCATAGCATGCCTTGCTTCACTCCATTTGACTACACTGCTTCTAACACACTGGTGCCCTTGACGTTTCCAGTACATATCAAGTATGCTCGTGCCTCAGTGCATTCCTCTTTTCTGTTTCCTTTGCTTGGAATGCTTTTCTTTCAAAATATTTGCATGCCTCATCCCTCATTTTATTCTGATTTTTAATCAAATATAGGTTTCTCAAAAAAATAAATAAATCTTTGGTCACTATTCACTATTTTTCTCCTTATGACTTATTACTAATTTACTTCATATTTAAAGAATTGTTTGTCTTGCTTATTGTCACATCACCCACTGCATGTAAACACTGGCATGGAATGTGGGGTAGGACTCTTTGATGCTGTATCCGTGGTGCTAAGAAAATGACCTAGCATAGAGTACATGCTGAAATAAGCACCTATTGAATACATGAATGAAAATTCAAACAGTAGTGATACTGAGATAGGAGGTGCTCAGTTTCCCTGGGCTTTGGTTACAATATACACCTCTGGGTTTCATGCCACTCTCCAAAATCTCAAGCCCCTCCTCTAGGTCTTCCCCTAGAGGAAAGTTATTGCTGCATATCAGACCTATTTTCAGCACTAACATGGGGAAATTGAGACCACAAGGGGCTGGCTTATGCAAATCCCATGGCTGGGCATGTTCAGTAGAGAAGTTTATATAAGTCTAGTAGCCAAGCATTATCAGCAAAATGAGATTTATCCTTGAATGACCTTCCACTAGAGGCACTAAAGAGCACAGAATATTCTTGAATATGTTCAGTACACGTGATCATCCAATAAACATGCTCCAAAAAGAGACCAACTGAGCATGTGCAAGACTATATTACATAGCAGGGAACCATCCCCTTAGTTGAATATTCATTAGATAACATGAATGTGTATTAGCTAGTGAAACTATAAACAGCCGAATGCTGGCAGAAGGTGGAGTTGTTGTTTACTTTCCAGGGGTCAACTCACACTTCAATGGCTGCAGTGTGTATGCTTCACTTTTGTGTTAAGCTTACTTTAAACGAGCAGCTGCTCACTCTCTTGAGCCAGCCTGCACTCTGTACTATGCTTTAAGTGTGTATTTCTTACTTTTGTATTAAACTGGGTGTGAGCCCTCTTCAGTCTCTGGATCTAAGCCACACTCTCTCTGTAGAATCTGTACTTTTATCTGTTACTGTTCTCACTTTCTATTGTGACTCTGCTCTTGAATTCTTTCCTGTGATATAGTCAAGAACTTGGTGACAGGACAGGGTGGGTTGAGAGAGGCTATTGGGCCTTCCCAGACTCTCTCCTTTGACTTCAATACAAAAACCAGAGATAAAATATCAATATTAGTTTATAACATTAAAAACCCCAAAAGGGACAAGCACATAAAAAATAATTAACTCACACACCATCAGAGAATTGAATATTTAAAAACCCAGTGAGAGGAATACTCTAATTGGTTGGAATAAGCTGAAGAGATTCTAAGAAATGCTAAACAATAGGAAATCATTAAAAGGGATACTCCAAAAAATTCATAGAAGGATTCGTATTATCTTTTAATTCTATTTTTTTCAGAAAGTTTTTGAAGTATCCTCATATTTGTAAAAGCAAATAAAATCTCACATTCTTTGTCAGGTGTACATTTTTGTAAGCGTATTACAAAGTAATCCTTTCAATTTGACATGGTGACCAAAAAAGAAAAAAAAAAAAAAAAAAAAAACAAAAAACAGAATTTGAAATAGGGGATTTTTGAATTATATTCTTCATTGATTTTGGAAAATCCTCAGCATCCCAGAAGACTGCAAAGTATTTACAGGGTAAAAAAAGAATTCACAGGGCCTTAGAAGTTAACAAAGCAACCAACAATGTGAAACAGCAGCAGAGCATTTTGCATGCTGGTGAAAACTGAGCTCATTAGCAAAGTGACAGCTTAGAGCTGACTCTAGGGGAGGATACAACTAAACTTCATACAGTCCTTCCTGCAGAGCTGATTGTGAAACATCCTTAGTCTCACTTTGTTGGAAGCTGCTCAGCATGCTTTCTGGCCTAAGGTAAGATATGAGTCATTACAAAGGCAGGTGGAGAGAGACCAGCATTTTCAAATAAACAAAATGAAAGGCCACCATAAGATTTGGCATAGTATAAAGTAATATCCCAAACTCCTATGAGGATACTTTGAGCACAGAATGTGCAAAGCCATTGTTTAAGCACACTAAAAGCCTGAAGACATAATCCTATACATATGTACAAAAATATATATATAATGTATACCTATATATATACAAATACAACTATTTGATGATGATTCTGGGAGAAATTTTCTAACATAAATTACATTTATAAACTTTATGCTTGGGTAAGGACATAAGAGGTATCTAGTTTTAATTCTCTTAGGTTAATTAGGACAATATATAGTCTCAAGTTTCAAAGACAATTCATTAATGATTAGTGTAAATAAAAGAAATTATGGCAGCAATTAATTATTGTTTTTCACATTTGTAGTTATAAGAGAAAATTGCTAATAATAATAGAAATCACTTGTATATGCTCAAAAACAAAGTGAGTAGACATCATTGTATTTCCTTGAGATGTCCATTCTTTTAGTAATTATTTAATTGTTACAAATTTTTTAAGAATACCAACTCTTGGATTTCAGGAAAAAATACTGTGGTAGTTTTGTAGTATTTATGCGCTAATAATATTAAATTTTAAAACTTGAAAATCTATCAGACATAGCATCAAACGTACAATAAAAGGAGAGGAACAGTGAAAGCAATGGCCAGCCAGAATTCCAGAGGAGCACAGAACCAGTTAGAACATGATTTGCATATCTACCAGATGCTGAGCAAAGTAGCATCACTGAGAAAGTGCTGTTATGTATGCTAGTGATTTTCTAATCAACTTGTTAAAGGGGTTCAAAAGGAATGAGGTCAGTTTCACAAAAGTGTCCAAAGAAAAGGAACAAGCTTCACAGCAGCTTAAGCCATAGCAGGAGCAGGAAGCTGGACAGGTGGGATGGTATTCTGGAACCCAGCAGGATGAGAACCTAGGCAGGAATATGATGAATGTGCATGTTTGGGCAGGGGATGGGGATCAAGCCCTAATCAGCAGGAACAAGAACTAAACTGAGACGTCCATCCAAGCAGAAAATGAGCAGATTGTCAGTGAGCAAGTCAGAGAGCAGGAATCAGAACTTGAAAGACAAGGTTAGCTGACCCCTTTGTAATATTGTAACATCCTGTTTCCCAGATGTGGTGCTATGAGTTAATGTCTCCCAAAAGTTAATGTGTTGGAAACTTGACCCCCACTGTGACAGTGTTAAGAGGGTGGGAAATTCTATTACAGTAGTTGAAAGGTGGGACCTTTAAAAGGTGATTGGATCATGAGGACTGTGCCCCTAAGGATTAATCTGTTCATGGAGTAAAGGGTTAATGGTTTAATAGGTTATAAGGGAGTGGTTCTAATGAATTTATAAGGAGAGCAAGTGAGCATGTCAACTCTCTTGCTCATGCCATTCTTGCTGTGACACCCTGGCCATTCAGGACGCTGTAGAGTTCCCACCAAGGAGAAGGCCCTCACCAGATGTGTTCCTTGGACCTTGGACTTCACAGCCTCAAAAATGGTAAGAAATAAATTTCATTTCTTTATAACTTACCCAGTTTCAGGTATTCTGTTATAAGCAACAGAAAACAAACTGTTACGTATAGGCCACCTTAAAATTCAGGCAGATAAGGAACACCTATTTGCAATCTCCATTTTTCTCCCCTTCTCTCAGAAAACCTTCCCAAAATTCTACATGTGGGGATAGAGGGAATTAAATGCATTGGTTATGATGGACTATTGCTTTTTGTTTGAACCACTCTCTCACAGTTAATTCACAGAGGAACTGTGCCGCCTGCTAGTAAGTGCTTAAAGCATATATATATAAATAGCATTTATAGCCCGTGAGGGCTGGTTCTTGGTCTGACCATTATTAGTTCCACCGGTGATTTTGATATTAAAATTTAGCACCTTCTCATTAAATTCTCCAAGAACATCAATTTTGTGACATAGCTGCTACCTTAGAGAATAGTTTTAAAACTCAATTTGACCATGACAAATCGTGGAAGCAAGCACAAACAAATCAGATAAAGCTTGAAAAGCAGAAGCATGCAGCATAGTTTTCTTACATTAAAATGGTTTAGCATTATGCACATTCTTCCTTTGATTTATTAATTAACATAGTGTAGAGACAAAACAGCAGGCTCTATCACTGATTTCCAGTGAACCGGTATCACAAAACTTTTTTTTTTTTTTTTTTCCTTTCAGAATGACTCTTCTACAATTGGTTGTTAATTTGGAGGAAAAACATTTTTTTCAAGCACAATTTCCAGTTTAGGAAAGATGAGAAACACCTTACCCCATGTGTTCTTTCAGATTGCTCTCAATAAGTGTTTTTGTGTGTGTTTGTATTTTTTTCATTATTAAGAGAAAGTACATGAAGTGTTAAAAATGTGATTTAAAAAAAAATATATGGTGCATCACCTGCTGTAAATTCAAACTGAATTTTTTCTATTCTTTTTCCTATTCTTTATGAATGTTTGTTAAAAGTTAACATTTTTTTTGCATCATAGGTAGAACATTAGCGATTCTTTAATAAAGACAAACTAGTCACAGAAAAAGCACTACCACTGGAAAAATAGAAAGAAGAAAATGGTTGGGAAAATTTTGGAGGTGATCTTGGGCATTTGTTCTGATTTTGCGGGGGTAAAGTTTAGTAATAACAAATAGTCAAGAACATTGTTAAAGTGTCACTGTCCAAGGCCATCTTTGCACAGTGACACTTTGCATTTTGCAGATGAACCATATGCAAATGGCTCATATTTATTGCCATAATACAGACTTAGTTGGAGAAATTCTATTTAAAAGTATTATCACAAGTAGGGAGGAGGGACTGTTGCAATGGTGGCACAGGGTGAACTATTGCAGTAGAAAGAAGATGCTTTGACCATAATATCTGTAAACACCTCACCACAAAAAAATAGTGTTTCTTTCATAAGGAAGAGTAAGCCCAGCTAGAAGGAGAGAGGTGTGGAGAAGAGAGATGATAGTGGGGCCTGATCAGATTGTAGGCCAGAGAATGATTTAGCCCTGAGGCCAGCATATTGCAAGGGGAGATTGGTGGAGGTGGGCTGTTTAAGGTGGGGTTGTATGCTGTTCTACTCTGTGAGTGGGTGAAAAGTTCAAAGACATGGGAAAAGGAGAAAACTTTAATCAAAGTTTGGTTAACAAGCATTTTGTTCCAATTGATCCCCGGGGACAAATAGCTCAGCTAACCAATTGCAAGGCAAAAAATGTGAATGTGGAGGATCTACGTCTGGCCTAATCATAGGTGAACAAGGGAGGCATCCTTTAGATTTATTTTCATCATATGGGAAGGGTGCTTCTTTTCATTAAAATGTTTCCCAGAGCACAAAAGGATGAGGTGACTTCTTTTTTTTTTTTTTTCCTTTTTGTCGTGGCTGGTAACAGGATCGCAACCTTCGGTGTCACGCCCGCACTGCACTCAGCCAGTGAGCGGACCGGTCTCCATATGGGATCCAAACCCTCGGCGGGAGCGTCGGCGTGCTCCCAAGCGCCACACTCTACAGAGTGCGCCACCAGGCCGGCCCGATGAGGTGACTTCTTAACTTTGATATTTTACAGGAGCACAAGGCTGAGTTAAAATTCAAAACCATGAATATGTTCAGGATTGCATCTTTTTTAAATACCAATATTCTTATTGTCTAGGTACTACTATTTTAAGCATGAAATATATTCTTAACACAAAGAAACCCTTATTACTGTCTACCTATATAAATAACATGGAGTTTTTAAAATCTTTTGAAATAGAAAAAAATATATAAACACACTATTTAGTTGCATTTCATAAAAACTACAGGCAAACAAATGAATATATTATTTACTGAAAGATTTATATATCTTCTAAACTCTCAATATGCTAAGATGAAAATATCTCATTCCCTGATGTTTCTCAAATTTAGCATGCATGAAATAGAGAGGTACTCATGATTTACTGCTCAATATTTCTCCCATCTTTATCAGGAAATCTGAAAGAAATGCAATTTAAGGTGAACGCATAAACTGGTCAGTTTCATTTTTTTCCACGTGCAGCCTCTTATTACTTTCTACTAAATATACAGTTTGGTAAAGAATAATCAAAAAGCTGTATTGCTGAGTAAACTTGCAGGCAAGTTATTAAAATGTAATTTAAATAGTTTCTTTTTAATGAGTAGAATAATTGACAGCTTCTTTCAAATGGTAGCTTATAATTTAGAAATACTTGTAATTTATTCCTTGACACTTATCCAGTTCACTGAGAAAGTTTACCAGTGACCATGGATGTCTGTTGGCACATATAACAAAGCCGAGGCCTGGATCTGGAAAACCAGTTTGACTTTAGCAAAATGTTCTTGGGTAGTTTTTACTCTTCTCTTGAGAAAGTTTACCAGTGACCATGGATGTCTGTTGGCACATATAACAAAGCCGAGGGCTGGATCTGGAAAACCAGTTTGACTTTAGCAAAATGTTCTTGGGTAGTTTTTACTCTTCTCTGGAAGAATTCACTAACAGATGGTAACTTGTCATTGTTAATGGAGTGTTATCCTGAAAAACTTCAAGGATCCATGCAGAGTGTGACACTATTCCCCTCCTCTTTTCAAGCCACCTCACAGAAATAGCCAATAATGACCTCTTTCTTTTCACAGATGATTCCACCTTATGTCGGCTGATTCCTTCCAAGCCACATTGTGACTGCTCTAATCCAAATATGACAAAGGACTTTTAATTGTTTGACAGCTAATCTATGTACTAAAAAGTAGAGGCATCATGATGCAGTAGGAAGGAACTTGTGACCCAAATGTAGGAATCCTGAGCTCTAGCCCCAGCTCTGTGAGTCCTTGGTCAGATAACTTCTCCACCATGGACTTCATTATTCTCAGTGGAACATGAGCAGATTGTCTTACACAAATAATAGGCCTATTTCAGATAAATTTGTGAGATTCTAATTTCCTTTGATATAAACAAAGACATAATCAAATTGTCAGCTACGTGTGATCATTTTTACAACTACTTGACTTTATTCTACAAAAATTATGTTTTCATAGAAAATTTAGCAATTTGGTTTCTAAAGTATGTAATAGCCATAAAACAACAACCACACGTTATCTTTCTGTATATGTATAGCAGTGCATGGATTTCAGAGCTCATTCACAACATAATTTTTATTTGTTTCTTTAAATCCATTAGCAATTTAGCATTATACAGATGACAATAGAAAATGTTAAAAACTTGCCCAAGCTCACACAACATGAAAAGTATAGACTATAACCCATATGATATGAATTCTGGCACTAAACTTTGTTCACTTATTAACCAGAAGCGTTTATTTTATAAATGCTTAGTGATAATTAATATTCACATATGATAATTAATATTCACAACATACCTGCCAGTTACATGGTATTTTGTAATTTTAAATGTTTGTCAGATATGATTTTACTTACATTTTGACAATAATATCCAGAAGAAAATAAAGTTAAAAAAAAATGTGTCCAACGTCACAGACCTAATGAGTGATAAGGAAGGATAATCAGTAATAAGTAGAATAAGGTGTCCTGAGTCCTTTACAAATTCCAAATCCCACTTCACTATTTAAATTGGCTACTCATCTGGAAGGGAATTAGGCCCCATATCAAATGCTTATTGAATGGTTAAAAATTAATTCTTTCAGCCAGACATTTTTATACTTAAATTTGCTCTTACATTCTCTAACCAGGCTTTTTTCCCTGCCTTACTTCTTCCTTCCTTCCTTCCCACCCACCCTATCTTCCTTCCTCTTTCTCTTCTTTCCACTCTTCCTTTCTTCCTTCCTCCAGTCCCTCCCTCCTTCCCTCTCCTTCCTTTCTCTTCTCTTAGCATTGCCTTCTATTTCTCTTTCTTCATTCTGCCCATTACTATCCACACTGTTATTTCATGAAGGTCCCATAAATAGGTAAATGTTGTCCCTTTAAGAATTATTACATGAATCAGATAAATGCACAAAGTATTCAACTTCCTTTGGAAATAATTACTGGTACTTTTGTGGGTTTTCCTTTTCTGTGATTAGAAAAATACCAATGCCATTTCCCTGCGAATATATATAAGCAACAAGATGAGAACATTAATATTCTTATTACATAGAATATACTCCCCTTCAATGACTTGGAGAATAGCTAATGTTAATATAATTTAAAACTAAAATAAAATGTAAATAACTTAAAGTTTGATTTTCAGAAAGTGTTTTTATTGAATAAACAGAACACTTAAAGATGACACTTTCAGTTTTAGACAAGATCTCTACTCATATACTGGCAGTCACTTTACAAGATCTTACATCTTAATAAACAGTGATAAGTATAACACTCATATTTCACATTTACATTATATTTTATGGTTTCCAAGATATAAGATGGGAACTTAGGTTATAAGATCAGTTTTCTTCATTGGTAGAGGATGTACTTACCAATGGAGTCTGGAATAATTCCATCTGTTCAAAAGAATCGGAATGCTCATGTTTGCAAACTATTTTAGGCCAGTGATTTTAAAGAAATAAGTGTTTTGTTTTGTTTTTTCTCTTCTACACTGCAGCAAATTTTATTTTAAAGATTGATTGTATCTTAATCCTTAACAAATAATAGAGTCATAGAATGATAGAGGGCAGGTACCTTGAAAGCTTATTTTAGCCATTCCAGACAGGCAAACATTTATGACGTACCACTAAAAAAGGAATGAAAACACAGATAAAATGATAAAAAGCATTATGTATTTGTATACATTTATTGCTAAACTGAGATAGTACATAAGAAGAAAATCCCATATAAAAGGCAATGATAAAAATTATTTTATAAATTTATGTAAACTTCATTAAAATGTATGACTTTTCAAAGAGGTCTTGTGTGTGTTATATCACATTATGCACAATTGTGAAAAATGAATTCCATTCCTGACTGTACTTATTACATTATATAATATACATTACATATTTGTGTAAAAGATGCTTGAATTATACAGATTAAATTATTGAAGTTATCCATGAAAGCTAGCATCCCAGAAAAGGAATTCAGTTCATGCAAAGCCCCATAGTTACTCACTGGTGCCTAATACAGCTGAAACTAGTAAACTCCAAAGGTTAGTGGCAGCCCTCATCATCAGGGAAGTAGTTGGTACTTCTTCCAATGGTGAATGCTGAACTCCTAGGGCACATATGTGTCCAAGGCCCTCCCAGATCATGTTGCTATTATACCACATTGGGTAGAGTCAGTGCACTTCTAAATCACGTTGTTTGAAGTTCCCATAACTCTAGGATTGGAGCCCTTTCATCCAAAGTGTGACATCTGGCAAGTGGTGTGCATGTAAATGTTTAACAACCAGCTCTGGGGTAAGGAGTGGTGGTGTGTGATTTGTAATGTGTGGTGCCAATTGCCATGGTGTAAATGCTCTCATCAAGGGGGATTTCAGGCTACCAACACGATGTCACTGAACATGGAATTGGGAAGAGGTACTCAAGAGCAAACAATTATGCAATATTTTCACCATACTGATACAAATAACCTCAAGAACATAGATATTAATAAAATATAGTAAGATGTTTAAGAAGTGATAAGTTTTATGGCTTTATTACTGTTGCTTCCAAAGAAATTTATTTAGCTATGTTTATATAACAATTTTTAATAATGGCTGTGCTTAACCACTAGGTAGCAAAATCCTGAAAATTTATCAGTCAGATTTCATGAACACAGCGAGAACTTTGTGAACTACCAAATAATTCAGTAGACATTGGAGACCTGCGCATCCACTATGCTCCTTTTTTAGTGAATTTTCCCTAGTAAACTCTGATGCTGCTAAGTTTGCTATGTGAATGCTGCTTGATCTTTATCTTTCATTTTCACAAGCAACTGTGAGAAAACACTCGTTTTTTATTTAGGAAAATGTTATTTATTTATTGTTTAATTGACAATTAAAATTTGCACATGTTTATTATGTATCACATAGTTTGAAATATATACATTGTGGAATGACTAAATCAAGCTAATTAACATATGCATTACTTCATGAGGGAAGTCTTAGTGGGAGTATATCATTTTCTCTTTTTTTTCTCAACTTACCCAGAAATTGAAAATCTAAAAAAAAAAAAAAATTCTTTCTTGAACTAAAACTTATTTAAATATTACAAACACGTAAATCTTAAAAATACAGATGACATTTGGTCCTATGAAAATTTTACATGATTGAAATTAACTTTTGGTGAAAATGCAAATACTAGTATGGACCCAAATTCTCTCACAAGAAAGGCTGGTAAAAATCTTTATTAAATGTTTGATGTGTGATTCACACTGGTCTACATCCATCAATAGACATCTTGAGAAAAGATAATGTCACTTATTTTCCCTCTTCATTGCAGATGGTGGGATATGAAATATTAGAAATTATGAATCACGTGCTGACTCCATGACTATCAAAGATTACTAATAATTCTAGCAGCTGTTCTATATCTGTGACTGAATGTGTTTGAAAAGATTAAAAGACACTTTGATTAAGAGGTTCTAATATAAAAAAATCTTTGGATACCATTTCTTCTGACTCCCAGAGTATAATTAGGCATTACAACTGGCAAAATATTTCCCAGCCTTTCTTTACCAAACTTTTCAACCTCACACCTGAAGATATGGCTGAATACAGTGATTCTAATTCCTGTAGCAGTGGGGGTTGTAGTAGACATATCACTTATCTGACTCAATTATCAAAATGCATCAAAAATCAGCAGCATCAATTTGTCAGAAACACAAAATCTCAGGCTCCACCCCCGACCTACTGAATCAACAACCACATTTCATCAGGATTCTCACATGATTCTAATGGCAAATTAAAGCTTGAGAGTCACTAATTCAGATAATATTCATGAAGGCAGAGCCAGTTCAGATAATTGTTATATCTTCAGCACCTATCAGCCTGCCTGGTACTGGCCTGAACTCAAATATTTTTGAACGAGTGAATACATATCTATTGCCATTTGCATTAAACTGAAATAGATTGTTTTCAGGCTTTCAATCTGTTTTCTTTATGAGCATTGTCATAGGTAGCTTAAAGATGGAATCCAGAAAAAGCAATGAAAAATTCGTAACATAAAAATAACCAAATTTCAAACTAATCTAGGCTTATTAAAGAATTATCAACTATAATCAAATATTTTCCATGAAGTATTATTTCATTTGAATTTCATTTCTTTTTTCAAATGGTATATTAATATATTCTTTCTTAATTTTTGTGGTATTACTTTATGCTCCCCTAAAACATTTAAGCATAATTTCATTGTATAATTCAAGTGTTTTCAGAGTGCTTAACATCAAATCATTTTAAGTACTTATGAAAATAAAAATTCTTGAACCTTACTGTACACCTACTGAATAAAGTCTCAGAAATATGCATTTGAACACTCTATGTTGGCTAATTTTGTTTTGAATGTCAAAGAACAAAATTTCAATAAATAGAGTTTTAAAAATCTAATTGGCCTTCATTAGTAATTCATGAACATCCAGTTTACAAAATAGAATAGTGTTCCACTGGGCATAGCTGAACGGATGTTTTTTTTTAAAGTAGCTTGAACAGGAACAGAGAACACCATAGTACAAAAAGTAGTCTGGTTAACATCAGGTTACTTTCCTTATATGGGTTAAAGCAGAAGGGACTTCCTTATCATACTGATTCAAATTGATCGGGTTCCTTCTGATTGGTTGCTGTGAATCTCCTGTTTTTGGAAAACACCTGTCTGAGGAATAGGTTATCATCCCTCTCCTGATTTCATGGAATGTCAGATCCCACAAGTTAGTTTGGTTTAGTGACCTGAAACCTCAGCATGAGTTCTTCATTTTAGGTTGGTTGGTTGGGGTCTGGTGCAAGAGCTCAGTCCAAGTCAATTACCTCCCATAGATTTTACTTAACATGGGTAATCCCTACTATTTGAAAATTATTTAACGTGATATAAAAATACGACTTTTTAGCAGACATTTTTATGGTGAAATACATGTGCAACTATTTTTTTTTCCTTTTTCCTCTTGGTGGCTAATATATGTAAATAAATAATATGTACCTAATTGGCCATGCTTTGAATGCAATCTGACCATGACAGGTGGCAATTTCAGTGCTTATAAAAACTCCCTTTTTAAAACCTAATTAAGAGAGAATAAGCCTTAGATTAAAATAAATGCACAGATACTTTAAAGTGACATAATGATTAGAGTTTAAAATTATAGTTTGCCTTAAATGTAGATCATGGTGAGTATCATTCCAGACAAACCAGACTTCTAAAATGTTTTGCTGACATTTAAAGAGATAATAAAATGAAAAATATTTCTTACCACTTGTAGACTTTGATTCTACTTTTTGTTCACTTATTCATCTTTTTTAAATCACCAAAACCACTTCTAGTGTTCTGTATAATCAAAGTTCTCAGGTTACCCTGGTGTACAGGCATATTGACAGACTAAAGATATAGTAATTTAATCAAATTTGGCAATTGTGTGAAGTATTTTGTAAGTATTAGCTTTCTTAAGATCTCTTTTTTTTTAAATCTCAAATGAGAGAATGAAGGGAGACGTCTGATCACCCTTAAATCTTGCAGAGAAGAATATTAATTCAACAATTCTAAAGAATAAACGAAGTACATACAAACATACACACACACACCACCATACATAGTACTATATGCATTTATGTAAACAGGCCCTCTGAGTTTATTAATAATATGTTACCATTTCAGAGTTATTGAAGTTTACTGTAAATAAAAGACCTAGATTACATTTGAAAATAAGTTATTGATTAGGAATATTTATTCATTAATCAATCAATTTATTTATTTCTAGTGCCAATAACAAAAATAATTTGCCATGGAGAACCGTGTTGATTAGCGTGATGGTTAATTTTGGGTGTCAACTTGACTGGATTAAGGGAAATCCTGACAGACAGTAAAGAATTAATTCTATTCTATGCTTCAGCAGGCACTGACCTGTCCCTCTTCTGCTGAAAGGGAAACCCAGGTGGTTTGGCATTTGATTATGCATGGGTTCCCCAAGGTGTGCCTGTGAGGGTGTTTCCAGAGGAGATTGGCGTTTGAGTTGCTGGAAATGGGAAAGATCCGCGCTCAGTGTGAGCAGGCACCACCCATTTGGCTGGGGGCCTAAATGAAACAAAAAGGTGGAGGAAGGGCAAATTCTTTCTCTTCTGGATTAAGGACACCTCTCTTCTATTCTTGGACGTCAGAACTTCAGGTTCTTCAGCCTTTGAACTTCAGGAATCACACCAGCCGCCTCCTCAGCTTACAGGCCTTTGACCTTGGTTTGATAGTGACACCATTCACTTCCTTGGATTTAAGGACCTCACGCTTGGACTGAGCCATGACACCAGCTTTCCCAGTTTTCCAGCTTGCAGACAGTCTGTCATGGGACTTCTTAGCCTTCATGATCAAGTGAGACAATTCCTTTAATAAATCCCTTTCATATCTCTCTCTCTATTTTTATTCTATCGGCCTTGTGTCTCTCAAGGACCCTGACTAAAACAACTGTTGTTTGGTAATGATTTGAACGTAGTTAAAAGTTACATGAATTTCTTTAAATCTCATCATTCACTGCGATACAGAAAACGTATTAAGTCCTCTATCAACATTTTAAAGAAAAACTTTTCTATTTACCACCTGTATGAAAATAATACATGTATTTTAGACAACTACTTAGAAGGATCAAAGGCAAAAACATGACTTTTAGTACATTAAACACCAACAGCACAATTAAAACTGTAAACTGAGTGTGCTTGAGCTGTTTTATTAGAAGCTATATTGATAAATTTGAGATATTTACATAAGAGACTAGATACATTTTTTTCCTTCTAAGTGAAATCTACTTATAATCTTCATATGAGTATGGTTAAATATACTGAGTTTAAGATACAATATATATATAGCCTGTTCATGTACTATAAGCTAGAGACCTACAGTTCTATAATTGTGTAAACTTTATTAATAATTGCATAGAATGTAATAGTCTGTAAAGTACTTTTTCTTACATCATCTCAATACTGGAAACAACTATTCTGTTTTATTAAGGAATAAACCAATTTTTGAAGTTAAGCGAATTGCTTAAAACAACCCAGTTAATAAGTGAAAGAGGAGAGATGCATTTGAGATCTTGGTTTTCTAATATGAAGCTTGGCATTCTTGCACTGCATTACAATTTCACCCATCCCATCAGTAATGTAGGGCAGGCAAGTGTTTATCATTGATTGTTCAACAAACATGGCTATGTCTGGTCAAGCTCTTCCTTGTTTCAGTTCCTCTCAGGACAGCAGAAATACAACTGAGATCCTATTACTGGAAGAGTTGCAGAAGGTTTCACAAGCAACTGGGGCAAAAGAAGGATTCAGAATAGAGTTTTTGGAAGCCAATAAGCATCAACTTATATTAGAACAAGAAAGGACTAGAAAATGGAATTTCTGGCTTCACATCCCTACTCTTCTCTTAAAAGCAGTTTAAAATTGGGGGACAGTCACTCCATTCACATGCATGCTGCTGTCTTCATCTGTAAAGTGTGACTGAGAATATCAGGCTCCTATGCTTTACTATTACTTATATGCAAAGAAGAAGGGAATATTGTAATAACTGAAAATCATTAAATGTTATAACTTGTCATTGTAGTGAATCAACAATGTTTGCCTACACAGTGCTTAACCCTCAGACTTTTCTCTGTGTTCATTCATTCTCAAGGTAATCTCATGTCTTAAAGCATTATCTATATGCTGCTAACTTTCAAAATTGAATTCCAGTGACCTCTCTCATAGAGAATAAAATTTCAAGTTGTTAGCATGTTCCAACCACACGAACACCTTATCTCATTCCAGCCCAGCCTCTCTCACTCTCTCTGCACCCTTGCTCCTTGAACAACTGGGTACTAGCTTGTCTCAGGACCTTGGCTCTCCACTCTGCTTCAAAGGTTTTCACTCAGATATCAAACTGGCTGTTCCCTCACTTATTTGAGTCTCCTCTCATGTGTTACTTTACCAAAGGAGCATCCTTGAAAAACCTACATAAACTAGTACTCTCCTCCCTTGTGCCTCTTTAGCCACATATCCTGCTTTATTTTTCTTCATAGCACAAATATCCATCTAGCTAGAATATTACACATTGTTTAGTTTATTTGTTTATATTTTATATTCACCCCCCCCTTAGAATATAAATATCATAGGGGTAAAGATCATTGTCACTGCCCCATCACCAAAACTTTGTACATAGAAGGTCTCAAGAATTATTCATTATATGAAATGTTGAGCAGAACAACATCATATGCTGGAAGTTGGTGCTACTTAATTATTAAGAGTGGATTCATTTAGTTTTATGGCAGTCATCTAGACATCTAAAGATTTGTAGAATCTCTCGATTCCCAGTATTTAGGGATCTGTCAGTTGTATCAAATGATGAGAGAAGGTGGAATTGTTCACAGGTGTCTTTCTCACTTAGATCTATCTATTTATATACTAAATATTGATTGACTGCTTATTTGGCACTATGAAGAGTGAATAGATGCACAAAGAACTATGATACTAAATCAATGTAAACTTATTATCTTATATTATCCTTCTATTATATCCCAGAAATGGATGACAGTTTTACCAATATTGTTTCAAATGCTGCTGAGCAATCCTGCAAGATTCACATATTTCTTTCCATCTTACAAGATGACAAAACTGACTTGCAAAAATATTAAGTACCTTGCCCAAGTTAGCAAGCCTTTTAATCATTAGTATTTGAATCCAGGTTTGTATCACTCCACACACTATATCCCCTGGCACATTGCTTGCTATTTCATCTTCAAGCACAAAGTAGTATGAGAACAAGATGAGGTAGCAATGTTGGAATTTTCTCACTTACCAAATCTATTAGATGAGATTGTATTGATTCATAGGCTCATTTATTTTAGCCACCTGTAATACGTTCCTAAACCTGTCTTTTAACTAAGAGTCATAAAATGTTAGAGGTAACAATAATCTCAAAGTTATTTCATCCTATTCTCTAATTTTATAAATCTACAAAGACTTTGTAAGGTGTGTTTTTTTTCACTCAAAATCACATAGCTGGCCGGTTGCCCAAACCCTTGTAAATCCTCAGTCAGTGTTGACTACTTTGGGCCTTCCCCAGTGCCAATTTACACCATACAGAATTCTAAACAAAATGGACTGTTGCCAGCCACACTTTTTATAGGTTAGTTTGGAAGAAAGTGAACAAGATTTTCAGTTCAGGGCTGGAGAATTGACTATATATTCTGTAGGAACTGCTTTTAGTCGATCAATAATACATTACTAGAGGAGAGGGAAATGGGGTAGGTGGGAAAGCCAGGTATAAGAGAGCAGATTACACATGTGGATAATTGGCGGCCGTTGTATAGTTACAGTGACAAGCTAATGTCATTGATCCCAAAGACTGCTATGGCTATGGTAGCCGACACAGAGCAATAAGTTATAACAAATCATGATAACTGATCTCTTGCAGATATGGTGCCAAATATATTACTTAAAAATGCCAACAATATCAATATAACAGAGCAGTAAATCTCACAAATTAGAAGCATATGTGAACTGTTACACACCCACACCCACCCACACACACACATACACTACACACACACACACCATCTAATAGAGAATGTAACATTAAAAAACACAAAATATAACACGTATACACTTAAAGTACAATTTTTCAGTTTTTACATAACATAAAAAACACATAAAATGACATTTTATACGTAACATAAAAAACACAAAATATGACATGTATACGTACTCAATCTCCTATTTTTTTTCAATTTAAACATAAAAAACTAATTATTAGTGTTATCTGGAAAAAAATCTAAAATAACAAAATATAAATAAAGTATGCCTTTCCTATATTTACTTACAGATTGATTGTAACCACCTTGCACTTGATCAGAGCCTAGAGTTCTGCAGTGTAAGTAGTGTAAAGCTGTTTATTTTTATATGTTAGATCTGTGTTTCAACAAGATGTTCTATTGAATCAAGCCTTACATGACTCTGAAAATCTATATTATGGTCAATTTACTGGTTCACTTTATATACTTGTATTCTTGAAGCAAATATTTAAGCAACTTCCCAACTATTTCCATGCTAAGATTTCTTATTCTAAATGTTTTTTTGAAAAAATAAAGAGAAATAAGAATAAAGAATTTTGCCTTTTAAAGAGCCAAAAAAGTTATAAGCAAATATTTTTGGAAATAATTTTTTCCCTTAGCTACTATAAAATTGAGTTCTAGAAGAATTTTTTTTAAATGTAAGGTTTATATTATCTATGTAAATGCTTAAAATATTTTATTGACTCTCTTTGTTTTATAGTACTCAATTGAAGTTTAGAATACTGGATACAGAGTTTAGAAGAAAACAAGAAACAAAAAACCATAAATGAATTTTTTTTTTATTGCTAAAGAAAAGCAATGATAGAGAACAAATTTAGCCTTTAGAAAACAAACACAACTAGTTAGCACATTGTTGTTAGAATAGTTGTTGTACATTATGACACAATATTTTAGTTTGTTTGTTGTTATTTAGGATATACTTTGTTTTCAATACTAGAAAACCAATCCCTATCCCTTGGGACAAAATAATAAAAGTAAAATCAGTATAATAAATTACTAAATAGTAAGAGTTAAGAAAAAAGTGTTTTGAAAGCATTAGAACTGCTTCAAATTAAATGTTCTAAAAACCAGTATACATAATTTAATTTTCCAGACATATTCTTGTTTAAATCAGATTATTTGTGGACTAATTATAGCCAGGGACTCTAATGCTTATTCCCAACATTATTTCTATTGGGGGAAGGGGCAGAGTTTGGGGAAGTAGAGAATTCTGAATTTTAAAAATAAATTAAAAAATAGAAATTTCTAGTAACTTTCTGACTCCAATTCATATTTAACAGAATATATATTTCACCTTAAAGTATAATACCCTTAAAAGACATGTTTTACTAAAAAATTTTTTAAAAATCATATATTATCTATTAAATCATGTAACCTATTTTTCCCAGATATGTCATAAATTTTTCATTGTCTCTTTTATAATCTATTTACACACAAAATTTCAATTTGTCATTTTGACCCAAAATTCTACCACAATCTCTGCCCATTGAATTTTTTTTTCTTTCTTTTATTAGCCACTCTCAAGGTTTAAGGTTATTAGTTTCAATTTACGGTTATTAGTTGTCTTCAATCAGGAATAGAATGAAATGTCTCAGGATTGAAAATAAATATTTTACCTTGAGAGGCAGTGGGGGAATAGAAAAACATGTTTAGATTTAAGATTAATTCTAGCAGTTGAATCAATGACTAGATGTTGATTAGATATGAAGCACTTTGGAGAAGAAGAAAATTCTCGTTCAGATCTAAGGGCTGGGTGACTGAGAGAGTCGTAGTGATAGACACATTGTTGAAAAGTTTAAGGGATGTGGTTTGCTCAGGACTGGAAAAGAATAAAGTTGGATTTTGACATGTTGAATTTGTCTTGTCAGTGAACCAACTGTCAAATGACTGGATGTATTTTAAATCTCATGGGAGAGGTCAGATGTCAAGATTTATGGATTGCTTTCAATTCAACAAATCCTTATTTAGTGAGTGTTCTGAATCAGAATATTCTGAGAAATGAGATCCTGTGTAGAATTAAATGATTCCTCTCTCTGTGATTCCTCTGTCTATAAGGAGAACTAGATACATACATATATAGAGAGGATATATATAGAGAGAGAGGATTTCTCTATAAGGAGAACTAGATATATACATAGTTACTTATATAGAGTTATATGGAAATATGTACAATATACTATGGAAATCTATATGAAGAAGCAAATTAATTTGCTTTGGCAGCTTGGGTAAAGCCATGGAAAGCCATGGATGTGCAGAAAATAGAGTTGGCAACCAAGTTGCCACATCAAGCCCTAGCTATTTGCCTCTCCCTATGTTATATCACTCTGTGAAAAACATACTGTAGTGACATCACAATCCTCTGTGTATGTTATTCTTTTTGACTATTTCTTCTGTCCAATTTCTTCTTTCCTTACAGACTTTGATCCTAAGTACCTCCATATTAAAGTATTTTTGCTCTCTTGGCTTGAGTTGTGTTTCTCCTTATGAGTTTTTATGTAACCATGTAATCACTGCTACTATAATATTATGAAGCAGTGTTAAAATTATCTGTCTGATAGATCTCTCATTACACTGTGAGATACTCAGTGGGGAGGGAGGTTTAATCTCTGAATTTCTAGCATCAAATGTAATACTTGACATGTATGAGAAGTTGGATAAATATCTGTGGAAAGAGAAAATCAAAATGAAAAGAAGAGGTGAGTAAGGTAGGAGAAATGAAGGAAAGCAGGAAGACAGACAGAGCCTAGATGCAATAGAGAAATAGCTGGGAATGAGATAACTGTCTAGGAAAGGAGTGTCTTTTATTGACAATTAGAGAGCAATTTATAGTACACTGATACATACAGAAGGGAAAGTTCTTGTTTCACTATATATAAATGCATTTCAATATCCTGGGAGCTAGGCAAGTGGAGGAGGAATGTGGTCAATAAGTCAAACATTATACAAATTTCTAGAGAGATGAGAAGACTGGATTTGTTATTAAGAAGTCCCCACTGAGACGGCAGTGCAAAGAAAAAGCAAAAACTGTTACAATAAACTGTGTCAGAACTCTGGAAAATTGTTGATGTTTTACAGCAACCAAATAAATGATGGATCAAAAAAAAAAAAAAAAAAAAAAAAAAAAAAAAAGGACAGCTTAAACACAGTGGGGAATTTTGTGACATTTTAACATAGCCTTCCCTGTGTGATTTCTGGGTTCCAGAGGGATCAGAACATACTGTGCTCCACCAAAATTGTGTTTGTCTGCTTCAATCTGTCTGGGAGTTCCCTAAGGTAATGATGCCTAGTTAAAAAAAAAAAAAAAAAAAAAAAAAAGCCGGGAAAATAATTACTTTTTTTTCTAAGCTTTCACCATATTTATTGTTTGTCTCCATCTGTAATCCTTTGTCCCAAGGAGTAGTGGCTTCTTCATTTGCCTTTTAATGTTTATGAGGAATGCCTTACACTTAGCTGCTTTTCCACCCTGTAAGAGTTCCAGCTCAGAGGAAATACCCGAAAGGAAAAGACACATAAATTCTGAAGAAGACAATTTATAATCAAATTTATGAAAGACAAAGAGAAAATCTTGAAAACAGCAAGAGTGAAGACACACATCATGTACAAGGGGATTATTACACACTACTGACACCAACTTAGAATTATTTTAAACTAGACTGTTATAAGTTTAAGATTTTTATTATAACCCCTATGATAAATGCTAAGACAATAGCTAAAAAAATAAACAGATATGTAATGAGAAGAAAATAATAATATACAATAAAAAATTATTTAAACAAAAAATAAGGTAATAATGGAGAAATCGAGGAGCAAAAACTATAAGACAATGGAAAACAAATAGCAATATGGCAGAATTAAGTCCTTTTATATTTTAAATTACTTTAAATTTAAATGAACTAAATGCTTTTTTCAAAAGGAAGAGATTGTCAGAACTGATTAAAACACACACACACACACACACACACATGATCTAACTCTATGCTACTTACAAGAGATTCACTTTAGATCCAAACACACAAATAGGTTTAATGTAAAAGAATGGATAAGATATTCTATGCAACTAGTGACTCAGAATGAGATGGGTGGATACACTAATATCAGAACACATAAACTTTGGTTCAGGGTCACAAAGAATGATTACATTTTGTAAAGATGAGTATACTAACTATCCTGATTTGATCATCACTTATTATACATAGGTATTGATATTCAATTCTATACCCCACAAGTATGTATAATCAATTATGTTTCAATGAAAAAATAGTGTTAAAAGAGACAAAGGAAATGATATAATGATAAAAGAGTCAATCAGTTAAGACACTGTGACAAATTTGAACATACATACACATAGTCCATTTCTGTTGCCTGGAACTGGGTGATTTGTGAGAAAAAAATATATATATATTGCTTACAGTTTTGGAGTCTGGGAAGTCCAAAGTCCAGAGAACACATCTTGTGACGGTCTCCTTTAGTGGTGACACAGGGTATCACATTGCAAGAAAGGCAGGAACAGAGTGAGAGAGATTCTCATGTTCTCTCCTTTTAAAGCCCTCAGAACCACACCCATGACCACCATTATTAATCCATTCAGTAGGATATGGTCCTCATGATCTAATCAGCTCTTCAAGGCCTCACCTTTCAATTACCATAATAGGACTTCCCACCCTCAACTCTTAACAGTGGGGATTAAGCTTCAATGACATTGGAGGACCATTTAATCCATTGCATACAACAAACAAGAAAGCTCCAAATTATATAAAGCAAAAATGGACAGAATTGAAGGTAGGAATAGTTCTACAATAATAGTTGGAGACTTCAATATCCCAATTTACTAATGGATACAAAAGCCAGACAGAAGATCAATAGGGACATATAGGTCTTGAACAACAGTATAAACAACTGGACTAACAGACACGTACAGAACATGCCACTCAAAAACATCAAAATACACAGTCTTCTCAAGTTCACATGCTGCCTTCTCCAGGATAAAATATGTTCGGTGACAAAACAAGTCACAATATACAGATATAGATACTTTATACCAAACAAAGTATATTTATCACATTGAGATGAAGCGCACTACGATCACTATAATTTAAAAAAATTAAAAATAAATGTGGTCAATAATATGGAGAAATTGGAGCATTTGTATATTGCTGGTGGTGATTTAAATTGGTGCAGCAACTGTGGAAAACAATTTGTGGAGTTTTCTCAAGAAGTTAAACAAAACATTACCATATAACCCAGCAATTCCACTACTAGGTATACAATCAAAAGAACTGAAAACAGATATTCAAATACTTGTACACAAATGTGCATAGGAGCACTATTCATAATAGCCAAAAATTGGGAACAACCATGAATGTCTTAGTCTGCTTCCTGCTTCCATGACAGAATACCTGAAACTGAGTAGTTTATAAAGACCAGAGGTTTATTTCTTAACAGTTATAGAAGCTGGGAAGTCCAAGATCAAGAACCTGGCATCTGGCAAAGGCCTTTGTGCTATGTCATCCCATGGCAAAAGGCAGAAGGACAAAAAGAGAGTGAAGGAAGGAGAAAGAGAGAGAGAGAGAAAGGAACAGTGAGAGACATTCTCTTCTTCTTTTATAAAGAACCCACTCCAGCAATAACAAATCTACATCCTTGATAATGACTTGAATCCATTTATAGGGCAGAACCTGATCATCTCTTAAAGGAGCCACCTCTTAATCCTGTTAAAATGGTGAGTATATTTCCAACACATGCTTTGGGGGGTACACCTTCAAATCATAGCAGTAAATTTTATCTTAGTTAATAAAAAAGAAGTCACCAGCAACCTTAGAAGGAGAATCATTAGAGCTAACCGGAGGTGGAAGTGAGATAACTGTGAATTCCCCAGCAAGTTACTTCAGGTATTCATGGCTCCATTTCCTGCTCTGCAAAGTGGAGGAAAAAAGAGAAATTTATAGAGATATTTTAAAGATTTAAATAAGGTAATGAAAGTGAAACATCACATTGCAACAAAATAGTGACTATTCAGTACGATTTAGGTATCATAAGTACTGTATTATTGTTGTTGAAAAAATAAAAATAATGATTAGAGAAAAAAGGGGAAATGAACATATCACAATATAGGAACAAAATTTTGAAGTATAGCTAAGACACAAGAATAGAGATAGCCATAATGGATAGATAGTGTTGTTGAAAGGGTAATTGAAAATGAAAATAAGAGATTGGAAATTTAATGAGGCAAGCTCCAAGAGGAAGTGGAAGTAGACAGAATGATGGGGAATTTTGAAAATGAGAAATAACAGTTCTTGTTTTTTACAAAAAGGAGAGGGAGAATATCAAAGTTTCTCATGTGGTTGAATTACCAAAATTTGCATTGGCCTAAGGTAGTGTAGTTTTTTAACCTCCTCCAGCTGCCATGATCTGTGAGGGAAGGGAAAAGCACAGAGGCAGAAGTATTCCACAGTCCAACACTGTCAGGACAGACAAGGGAAAAGAGAAAATAAATGAAGGAGTACATCTCAGTGAATCCAATTTTTGGAAAATACAAACAATTGATTTCAAGATGATTAGAAAATGTAGTGTAGTCAGGTACAGAGTGATGGGCTGAGAAAACAAAGAGGAGTTATGGGTGTAACAATAATAATGAGGGGGAAAAGCAAATTTAGAAGAGGAAGAAAAGGAGTGGAAAAAGAGTTCAGTGCAATCAGAGTGAAGGAATTTAGAGTTTAAACCTTACATTTAGGGCCGGCCCATGGCTCACTCGGGAGCGTGCGGCGCTGCGCCGAGGCAGCGGGTTCGGGTCCTATATAGGGATGGCCGGTGCGCTCACCGGCTGAGCGTGGTGTGGACGACACTGAGTCAAGGGTTGCAATCTCCTTACCGGTTGGAAAAAAAAAACCCAAAAACCTTACATTTAGAAAATTCTCAAGTGATGAGGACAATTTACGTTAGTTTCTCTCAGTGGGTAATGAAGCAAACATATGATTTTGGCAAATATTTACTTACTGCAAACTATGTGCCAGGGATGATGAGAGGTGCTGAGAAAAATTCATCTGAGAGACAAAAACTGTCCTTTACTAACCAAAATCTAATAGGAAAGACATAGAAATAGACATAAAATTCTAATATGCTGAGGAGAGTGCTGTGTTGGAGGTATACATACAGTGCCATAGGAACATACTGAAGGCTTACTAGGAGAAGTTAAACCTAAACAGAATTTTTGGGGATGATTAAGAACTAATCAGAGTCAGAAAGGATGAGGTTTCCAGATAGAGCGAGCAAGCCTATGGCGATATGATCAGTAGGGATGGGACAGTGGAGCTGGATGAGGGAACCACTAGAAGTTCAGGACAAAGGAGGCATATGCAGTCAACATCTTCTTGACTAGATTAATTCTCTCCATTCCCTTTGTAATATATACCAACCTGCGCCCAGGACACAGTAAATACTTGCAACTATTTACCTTCATTCCCAGTGGGCTCATTCGTTGCTGTTCCCACCAGTTGAGTTTTATGTTTGCTAAGAGCCAGTTGTATTTGTTTCAAAACTAACTTATAACAGTTTTATCAATATGATCATTGAAATAAATTGAATAAATCAAAATATTTATTTAAAGATATTTCCTAAAATGGCAGGAATTACTAAAGAACTTTGCTGCTGAATTATATGTGGGTAAAACAACTAGCAATTTTTTGGAAAGCATTAAATAATTGAGAATCCAGGTTGCTTCTCAAATGCCTTAAAGTTCTTGCTCTAATTTGAAAAATCTGAAACTGGAAATAATAGATACTTTTAGGCATGGCTTGTGATGAATATTAATCAGAATTCAAAGCAGCTGGCTTATGTTTAATGAAAAGGTAGTAGCTCTACATTAAAAGATAAGTAAATGAAAATATTTCCATGCTTAAAGTTTAAGTAAGATGCCTGAAATATGCATATATTATCAATTTTAATGCCTCCCTCTTTAACTGGCTTTTTAGAACTAACTATGTGTCCTTATTGTGTTGGATAAGAAGTACTTCAATTTTACTAGTGATCGTTGAACATAAGGAAAAAGATGTGGGATAGGTTGGTCAGTCGTGCCCTGGAGGGATTTTGATGAAGTGCTGGGCAACTTAGCACAGTGCTCTGCACAGAATTGTGATCAGTAAATATTTTCTGAATGAAAAAATGTAAATTTTAAAATTTAACTCACAGGTAATGGCAAGACATCAGTGAATGTGTTTAGATGGATTATTCTGTCTTGTAGAGTGGGTAATAAATTTTAGGATTGACAAAGTAGGTGGCAGAAAATGAAGGAGACTATTATAAATACCCCTGTGAGATCCAATTAGGGTCTAATGCCAATTAAATTTAGTAGGGGTTAATTTCATACATCATACACTTAACTAATAGTTGTTATACAGCTACAATTTGCCAACTTTAGAGGAGGAATTGAGAGTTTATGAGTGAGATAGCACGGACCATGCATATATACAGTTGTCACCCTAGTGTGGAATACAGCTAAAACTTACCTATTGTTGTAATGCTTTTGCATACAGTGATGGAGGAAGTGTCATATTCTATGAATACCTATAGCAGGAGGGTCTGATTAGAGTGATGCAAGGTTGGGGAAGGCTTCATAGGGGAAGTGAGTTCTAAGGTCAAGTTTAAAGCAGAAGTTTCATTTACTCCAGCAAAGGAAATGTAGGGAGAAGGTTCTTCTAGGTAAAGGTTATATGAAAATTCATAGGTGGGGGAAAGAAAGAATGAAATAAGCAGAATGGAGTGTACTGGGTAGCCAACGGGAAGAAGAAGTAGCAATAGCTAAACATGAATATATAAGCAGAGGTCAGATAATGAAAGGTAAAATTAGCTTCACTAAGTAGTTAGGGCTCTCCAGAAACTATATAAGTGTTCAAAATAAGTATGCGATGTGATAAATTTAAACTTGCAAAGTGAATTCTGGCCATGAAGAGAACAATGGATTAAAGAGTAGCATGGATAGGAGCAAACATTTTAGAGGCTATTCCCATAATTAGGGCAACTATAGATTTCAGCAATTGCCAGAATAATATTATCAGGGTGAAAGTGACATAATAACAATTGCAAACATTTATCAAGCATTTACCATATACCAAGCAACATAGTAAGCACTTCTAAACTTTTTAATGAGTCCTCCAAATAACTTATTATGTAGGCATTGATATTAACTTCATTTTATAGATGATAATATTGAGACATAAAAAGATTAATTAACTTTCCCAAGGTCACAAGAATAAAAGTTAAAGAATAAGAGTTAAAGAATACTGTTGTAGGTATGCTAAGGATATTTCTATAGAGAGTTATATGCTTACAAAATTGTTGGAAGAGCTGAAGAAATTGATCTAGCTAAGGCCGTCAGGAATGACCATAAAAGGAATGATTAGAAAAACAGGTAAATGACCGAACAAGGAATCTACTCTCCTGAGGCCACCAATGAAGCTATAATGGAATCAAAAACCCACGGCTTCTCCCAAGATTCCTGACATTGCATTTCATCTGGACATACAAGAAACTGGCAAACATACACCTGCAACTGTAACTCAGAGATCAGAAAGCTAGCTCAAAATCACTGCTGTCTGCCACTGCTATGATGCTTCTCAACACAGAAGAGGTTGGAAAATGGATTCTGGAATTGTACTGAGGAGAACCTCAGATAATCGTGGCTTTGCTAGTTTTCCAGGAAATGAATCAAGAGAGATTCAGTATAGTTTGTGCCTAGTTTCAGTCTTCAAATCTCACTCTGTGTGTCTAATCAAGGGAACTAATCAAATACCTAAGTGCAAAGGAGTCTGGCAAATGCGGTTTTTAACTTTCCAATCTTTCAACATGAAGAAGGTATAGAAACAGGGTTAAGTAAGATAACCAGAGAGGGACAAGAGGGAAATTATGGAAGACACCTAAAAGGCTATTCCAAGTAATGCATTCCAGGTAATCATGGCTTGGACCAGAATGGTAGGAATAAAGGTGGTGAGAAATTAATTAGTTTGAAATATATTTAGAAAGTAAAACTAACAGGTTTTACTGGCTCATTTGAATGAAAAGTATGAAGGAAAGAGAGTAGTCTATGATAACTACAATATTTTAAGCCTAAGCAAGTGAAAAATTGGAGTTAGCATTGCCTGAGATGGGGAGGCTGAAGAAGCAGCATATTTAGAGCAAGAGTAGGCAGAGAAAACATAGGAGTACTTTGAGATGTCTTTTTAAAACCTAAGTGGAGGGCTGGCCCGGTGGCGCCTTTTAAAACCTAAGTGGAGGGCTGGCCCGGTGGCGCACTGGAGAGTGCCCCACTTGGGAGCGCGGCGGCGCTCCCACGAGGGTTCAAATCCCATGTGGAGACCGGTTCCCGCTCACTGGCTGAGCACGGTGCGGGCACAACACCGAGGGTTGCGATCCCGTTACCGGTCAGTAAAAAAGACAAAAAGGAAAAAAAAAAAAAAACCTAAGTGGAGATGTCAAGAAAAACGTATTTGAAGTTCAGTGTGAGTTTAGTTGCAGGAAATAAATTTGGAAGACACAATTTCCTGTAATATTTGATACTTAATCATATGAAAGAAAAAATCTTTCATAATTTTTAGGCTGCATATTTTTAAGAAATCCATCCTCTCTTTGTTTTAGCATCAACAAGTTGTTACTACAACAATGGCGTAATAGTCTCTCTCCCAATGCTAACAGAATTATGTAAACAACATTGAACACTATATGTGAATGAGTGAGATATGAAAGAATCCCCAGTTAGAATGAACCAGAATCTCTAACAACTCGTTACTGAACATAATCAGAGTTATTGTCCAGGACAAAATACAAATGTTGAAAATCTGACCCAATTCAAATTCAGCAAAGGTGAAAACAAAAAGAGTTAACAAGTCTCTAGGGGTAGGAAAAGTAAAGGAAGATAGATTTTATGTTAAAAAGAGTTTCACCAAAGAACTCAGAAGGCAAAGAAAAACCTAGGTTAGGACAAAGAATTGAGAAGAAAAGTCAAGCAAAACCACGATGATTTTAGGCACTAAAGGAAAGGAGGGTTTAACAGCTCTTGTAATAGATTATAAGATGATTGTAGATCCTAATATTCCATTTCTTTGTGTGAATTCAACATATAAAAATAATAAAGATTAAAGTAATTTAGAATGGATATTGTGATAAAAAGTTCAAAGGTCACCTGTTGGATTTTTGTGCTCCATTGCTTTGTTTCCATTGCTTTCTCCTTTCCTTGCAGAATTATGTACTCAATTAGTTTGCTTTATAGGCTGTGGCAGCATTCACAGGGTGGACCTATTGAGCCAAGCCGTAATAGATGTAATACATCAATACATTTGAGCTGAGCAGCTTTAATTAGGCCTTCCTAGTCATTTCATCAATTCAGTTGAGTACCATTGGGGTTTGGATAACTCCAAGACTCTTGTCGAGCATGAGAATTACAGCACTCCAGCAAGGCTCCACCAGTCACAGAGCAAGGTTAGGCAATCAACGATAATTCACACAGAGAAGTGTCCCATACCCAACCCATAAACTTACCCTTAAAATAATATTTTTGAAATCCTAAAACCTTTAAACTCAAGTGCCAATTTGGAACTCAAATTGCCTTAAAACCCCTCAAACAGACATATAAAGCTCTTTTCCTGCTCAATAGAAGAGCGGGGGTTTACTTTGTTGCTGCTGACATAATATATCATCAAGTTACTATTTCTTTTTTTTTTTTTCTTTTTGTCTTTTTTCGTGACCGGCAACGGATCGCAACCCTCGGACTGGGACCAGCAACGGGATCGCAACCCTCGGCGTTGCCCCCGCTCCTCGCTCAGCCAGTGAGCGGCCGGTCTGTATGTGGGATCCGAACCCTCGGCGGGAGCGCCGCCGCGCTTCCCAAGCGGTGCACTGTAGCAGTGCGCCACCGCGCCGGCCCATCAAGTTACTATTTCTGCCACAGTTAGGTTGATGGATAGGATCTAAGAAGATGTAAAAACTGTGCTAGGTGCAAAACTTTATGTTTAGCATTTCAAATTTTCATAACACACCTGGTTTGTATCTTGCACTACTGTCAAGTACAACCCATAATAAATACACAGAAAGTAACCTGCTGCAGAAAATCTATACAAATGAACATACAGCAGGGTAAATCCACTTATGACTGGAAAAGGAGAGACTATTTTAAAGGCAACTTTGACATGCCTTGTGACTAATTTCCATGTTCAAAATGATCCAGTGGCTGGTATGGTTGGCCAAAATCCAGATAACATAGACATTTACATTTATGTAGAAAGGTATCCAAATGACAGTCTGATTTCCTTCTTATACAATGTGTGCAATGTGAAAACACAACCTCGTCAGGAAAACCCAAGGAAGGTAGAGTGGTAGCCAGCATACACCACAGGTGCAGCCAGCACAGAAAACGGACCTGCAGTGGCTGACTGCAAACCCACAGCAAGGAAAAGATTAGATTGTGAAAAGAGAAAAAATGGGGCCAAATGGATTAGACTGAGGTCTTCCTCAAATGACAAGGAGCAAATCGATAGATTAACTGGGAATACCACATCCTAGGAAAAATAGTGAGAGGTCTTTACCTGGTAGTCTAACAAGGTTCTCATTCTTCAACCTCACGGAATCTACGTAAATACTCTGGACAGCCGGGTGTGCTGTAGCCACATCTGCTAAAATTCAAAGGTAGAGCCTGCTCATTCTCCAGGACCATAAGTCAAGTGACAGCCAGGCCAATTTATTAAGACTATGGACGTTTTAAATTATCTATGTTCACTGAAATGGCAAAGGGAAGGTTACATTTTGTTTAAAAATTTAACCTTGAAAGGAATCATTTAACCTTGCTAAAACTGTTTTAGCAAAAAAGGGGAAAAAAAACACATGTATAAAATTTGATCACAGAACTGGCAAAAGTATAAGTGGTTTTGTTACTTTAAAAAATTAATCACATAGCCATGAGCTAAAGGGGTTATGCCATTTACATTTAAAAATAATGCTAGACATCATACAGGTTAATTTGAAATTCTCTTTGTCTCAGATGCAGACAAGAAAACCAAATTAGTCTTAAATGTGTCGTGTTTAACTCGACCATTTAGAGATTCTTTGCTAATCTAGATGTTTTCATAGTTATCATGTCTTTTCACATGAAACTCTTTTTATTTGACTTCTTTAACCCATGAAATGTTTTCAACTAGGCATATTTATCTTTGGATATGGTAAGAGTGATGCTGTAATTACACTAATGGGGCTCTGTGAATATTTGTGTGTCTACAATGTTCAACTCCACAATATTGATATTTTTTATCCATAGATATTGGTAGCAAACATTGTAAGTTCATTTATTTTAATATAAGAGAAAATAAGGTCTGCTTATAAAGGGGAATAATAATCTAATAGATATAAATTGTTCAAACTGATAGAAAATAGTGCTTCAGTAGCCTCAACAATAATAATTATAATATAATAATGGCATATATTATAATATAAATATATTATGATAATGATATATATGTGTTTCTTATTTCATATATGTATGGAGATTATATATATATATATATATATATATATTTCTATGACCTTGTATTGTCTAGCAGGGAGAGAAATATATTAACTAAATATAGAGGTGATTGA
>NW_007729674.1:55358-58011 GCF_000696425.1 Galeopterus variegatus
TATATATATATATATATATATATATAATATATACTTATCCCTTATACCCTATCAAAATACTATGTGACTCTAAGTGTATAAAAAAAAATTTGAGTAATTTTCAAAAACTTAAATTTTAGTTTTTTCTTAAACTTCCATCAAATGAATTAATGTAGAAAATTTTTCTTAAAACATTTTTAACAACTAATGTAATATTGATTGTAGTAAAAACTCAAAAAATAGTAAAACACTTAGAGAAAAATTTCCTTTCTTCAATCCACACTCCTAGAGACAATCACGGCTAGGATTTTAGTGTATATCCCAATGATATTTAAAATGCATAGTATAATATTTAAATAAGTAAAATATAAATCTTATATATACACATATATATGTGCTGCTTTGCAATTTTTCTGTTAACATGTTTTTATTGGGAAATTAATGTCAAGACATTTAGATTTACCTCATTCATTCTAAATACATTAGTATTCCAGTATGATTTCCTTTTTTTGAAACTTGTTTATTTTACTTATTTATATATTTTATTTTTATTTTCCTATTACAAACAGTGCTATGGCATATATCTTTGAATAAATAACTGCACATTTGTGAAAATATTTCTATCTGTTAAATTTCTATATTTTTAATGGGTAGGTCTAGCTTTTATTTAATAGATTTCCTATTGTACGTTAATAGTTTTCCTAATTCTGCTTCAAAAATCTTGCTAGTTAACACTATTACAAAACCGTAGGAGAGTCTCATTTCTTCCAACTTTGTAAGCATTATACATTAATAATGTGTCTGTAAAATACATTGCAGATATTTTCTGCCAGTGTATACTCTCCTTTATTTATTGTCTTTTCCTATATCACTTTTTTTTCTGTCCAGTTTAATTAATGTTCTCCTTTGTGTCTTTGGAATTGTAAGTCGCATTTTAGAAAGTCTTTCTCATTCCAAGATTTTAAAAGTGTTCTCTTGGTTCCAATCATCTAGAAGCAAAGCCTGAATGGGGATTTTAGTGCAAGAGATTTATTAAGGAAGATTTCTCTGAAGAAACTTCTAAAGACATGAGAGAATCAGGGCAGGGAAAGGAAGAAACTGATCAAGAGATGGCTTCAAGTGATGCATAGATTGTCCCACATAGGGCTGTGGAATGCAAATTATACCATGAAGTCTGTCCTGTTTTGAGACTGGTGAGTATAGCCTTTGTACCCCACCATCAGTAATTGGTTCCTGGCTCCCTCAGCTGAGGAAGAGGCATAGGTCCTAAGAACTTCCTGGCCAACTGGCACCATTCCACAGAGAAGGATAATTCTCTAGAGAGGGCTGCAAGTGTGAATCATTACCTAGGGGCAGCACAAGAAGTTACCAAACCTCTGGACAGGTCACCATCACGCTTTGCTGCAAGTGCACTCCTGTATTTTCTTCAAATAGTTGTGTAAATAGTAGTTTTTTAAAAGAATTATTATTTTTTTATTGAAACACAATTGATTATACATATTTGTGGGGTACAGAGTTGAATATCAGTTGGGTACAATATATAATGATCAAATCAGGATAATTAGTATACTCATTATAACTAACATGATCATTCTTTATGACCCTTAACCAGTTTCTCGTTAACACCCTCCCACTCCCCCCTACCTATCTCTAGTAACAGTTATGTTCTCTCCTTTGGAAAATACAGTGTACTGTTGTGATTGTTATTTCTTTCCTGTTTGCTTGCTTTATTTGTTCTATATCTTTTTAGCTCCCACTTGTGAGTGAGGACATGCAATGCCTAGCTTATTTCACTTAGTGTAATTTTCTGCAAGCTCAACCTTGTTGCTGTGAATGGCAGAATTTCATTCTTTTTTGTAGCTGAGTAGTATTCCATTGTGTATGTATACCACGTTTTCCTTATCCAGTCATCCGCTGATGGACAATTAGGTTGGTTCCAACTCTTGGCTAATTGTAAAGCTGCTGTGAACATAGGAGTGCAGCTTTCCCTTTAACACGATGATTTCCATTCCTTTGGATATTAAAGACATTTTGTTCAGTAGTTTTAAGATCACAGAAAAAGTGAGCAGAAAGTACAGAGTTCCCATGTACCTCCTGACCCAATTACATGCATAGCCTCCCTGATTGTCAACATCCCCCAACAAAGTGGTACATTTACAACAACTGATGAACCTACATTAACATACCATTATCACTCGAAGTCTATAATGTACACACTTGGTGTTGTACATTCTATGGGTTTTGACAAATGTCTAATGACATGTTTTCACCATTAAAGTATTATATATAATAGTTTCACTGTCCTAAAAATCCTCTGTGCTCCACCAACTCATGCACCCCCCTACCCCTGGCAACCATTCATCATTTTACTGTCTCTATAGTTTTGCCTTTTCCAGAATGTTATATAATTGGAATTGAAATGTATGTAGCCTTTTTTAGATTTGCTTCTTTCACTTAGTAATACCCAGAGAAGGATAATTCTCTAGAGAAGGCTGCAAGTGTGAACTATTAACAAAGGGCAGTACAAGAAGAGATCAAACCACTGGGCTGGGCACCTTTTGCTGCAAGTGCACTCCTGCATTTTCTCCTAGTAAGATGCATTTTAGTGCTCCTTCTTGTCTTTTCATGGCTTGATAGCTCATTTTTTTTTTTTTTTTTTTTTTTTTTTTTAAAT
>NW_007729674.1:59011-78490 GCF_000696425.1 Galeopterus variegatus
TTTTTTTTTTTTTTTTTTTTTTTAGTGTTGAATAATACTCTATTGTCTATATGTACCACAGAATTCCAGTTTTTTTAGAAAGTTCTGCCTTTTGGAATATCTTAAGATGCAGCATGCAATATTATGAGGTATAAATATTTCTTCCTTTTTCCCCCAAAGATAACCAAGCATATCGATAGCATTAATTAATTTATCCATATTTTCCCCATAAATTCAAAATGTGGTTTTTATAATACATTAAATTCTCAGATATACACAGATCATTTCTAGATTCTAAATAGTGTTTTTCTTACTTTTTTGTCCATTATTGTGCCCATGTCATATTATCTCAATTATATGGTTTTTAAGCTTGTAGGGAAAATCCCCCATCATTATTATTTTCATCCACTCCTGGATATTATATCCTTATTCTTCTGGAACAATATATATTGTAATTGAAATGTTTATTTAGGTTAAATTTGATATATTGCTCACACTTAGGTTGAAAATAAATCACCTTACCCAGGCAACAAGCAGAATTATAACATAACAAAAAAGGTCAATTGCATGTGGTGCTATACCCAAACACTTGATATCTACAATATGATAAAACACGTGTTACACTAACTTGTTTATTTCTGAGCTTGAGAATTTTAGACTTCAACAACAGTAACATTACACTGTAGTATGTTTCAATCCAGGACACAAGTAGTAACTCACGGGTAACTTGAACAAAAGTAAAAATAAAATCTCATATAAAATGCTACCGTGAACAAGAATTATAAAATACATGAGGATAAGGAAGGTGAATATCATGAAATACACCCTAGACAGAAAACAGTCTGGAGAATTCATATCTAAGGAACAGAAAAATTCAACAGGACCTTTAAAACATACATTTGAATTTTTTTTAAATGATAGAATTAATTTTATTAAAAAATATTATTAATTCATAAAATAAAATGATCTAAAAGAGAATAAGACAAAAATCAAAAATTATATAAATTAAAATTTTAATAATTTGGGTAAACCCCAAAATGAGTAGTTAAATATTTACTAGGCACTATTAGAGAGGGAACTATAAACTAGAAGAGAGAAGGAAGAAAAATTTTTAAAAATGATTGTCAGATTTTTAAAAATAATCACAATGTGAAAGGACATTTAGGAGGTATCCATTTAAGATGTGGTACGAAGCTCTAGTATTTTACTAGCATTTGTTCCAGAAGAACTGCAGAGAGAGACTGAATAAGGGACAATATTGAAAGAGTTAATGGCTGATAAATTCAAGAAACAAGAAAAGACATGAGTTGTCAGATTGAATTGTTCCACCTAGTGCTAGAAAGATATTTGTAAATCCATAGTGGCCAAATAATGCCAAAATAAATACATCAAGGATAAGGGGAACATTAAAATTAACAGAGAAGAGTATGAATACCTACAAAGGATGAATTGCTAAGAGCCATAACCTTAGCAACTATAGCTGACAGACGAAAATGGAGAAGTATCTTGAACCTGCTAAAAAGGAACATGTTTCAAAATTATATGTAACTGTGTTGTAAAAATGAAATAAAGATTATATTTGGAATCACAACAATTTATACATTTTACAGTCCCCAGATTCTCAATGAAAGAAAAAAAAAATTGTGTTATGCCCCTCAGCCAGACAAAAATGGAATCAGAACAAAATGGGAAGAGGGGGAGAGGGGATAAAAAGGGAGAGCAAAAAAGAAAATAGTAAAAGATGATGGTAAAACTGAATAAGCTTTCATGAGGGTACTTCAAAAAGTTCATGGAAAAGTGAAATTAAAAGATAATATGGTTCTTCCCATGAACTTTTTGAAATACCCTCAATACTATAAACAATTGAATCATTAACAGTAATTATCAGAAGTGTTTAATAAAATTAACAATGGGAAAATATTAATATTAATTTGCAGGTGTGTTTAAAAAGTAAGATGAAAATAAGCTAAAATAATAACAGGGAATTTTATGGGGCATTAAGTGAGATATGCGATAAAGCCCTTACATTGTTTGGAAGGAAGCTAGAAATAATGTTCAAATTAGACTGTGTTAGAAAATATAAATTTAAATATCTGAGTTAAAAAAATTAAGAAGTGCCACTAAAAGAATAGACACAAAGTTTATAATTTCCACCCAGGAGTAGAAAATTAGAGAAATGAGAAAAACAAAAAGGATAATTCAATGACAAAAAGCCATTAAACAAAATAGAACTCAATATGAATGAAAATGGCTCAAACTTGCCAATTAAAAATTACTCTTTGGGTGGTGGTGGGGTCACTTTTTCCTTACTCCTGCACTTCTGGGATGTCTCTGCCCCTTTGTTCATTCTGCTTGGGAAGGTGCAGTCAGTCAGGGGCCTGGGGGATAGCAGCTCAGCCATGTCTTCTTTTCTCTGACTTTGTGATCCAACTTCCCTTAGGATTTATGTTTTCTGGTCTGTTTCTTCAGGCTGAAGGTATACAGTGGTGTGAACTAACACGATTGAAAGCATGTGGTTGTCCAGTACTACCTGTGATTAGGTAGATTCGATGGTTCAACTGTGAGTTTCAGTATTATACAGCTCACTGTTGGTGCATACCATGGCCATATTGCCACTATCAACCTTATAGCTAATAAATATCTTATATTCGTTTACTTTTTGATATTTTTGCTTCAACCTTGTTAATATTCTTTTTGTCTCAATTAATATTATTTTTAAATCCCATGCTGTAAGAAAAATCAGAATTCCAATTATTAATAATATTAAATGTTTTAATAATTAATATCAAATTAGTATTATGGTATATATATTTTTTTCTATTAGAAAAATTTTTAGATTTAAACAAACTGTATTTGCTTCACCTTCCCTTTAAATATAACTCCCATGCTGAGTCTCTTTTTAGGTATAGGAATATCAGGCCAAACTTTATAAAAAGTGCTATGCAATTGAAAGAAGTCACATGAAAGATATTTATGGTATAAGATGGGTATCCTGTGGTGCTTATGACTTTTTCAAAAGCTGTTTACTTTCCAATACACAAAGAAGCTATTTTGTTTTATAAATACCACATTATCTTTTGAGATGGCTCATAGTTCATTCTAAAAAAAAAAAAAAAAGACATCAACATTAAATAATAGTAGTAGTTTACAAAAAAGAAACGTAAAAGCAAACCCCCGTAATGTAGCTTTTCTGCAAGTGGAACATATGGTCAATTTTGTTGGAAATTAAAAGGGAAACATCTGAATTTGGCCACATGTTATGAAAATTTTACATTATACTTATTGGTTGGCTGAATCCACTACTTGTCAACTCTAATTTATTCTTAAAAAGTCACCTTGCCAAATGCCTAGGTTTTAACTGTGCCCACATTTAGTAATGGAATTCTAACAACAGGCACTGAAATTCTACCATCTCGTTTATGTTGTTTATGATAGATGCATTTGTACATTTTTCTGCTTTGCTTGTATTATGTTCTTTATCTGTTTTTGTATAGTAGTATAAATGTAGACTGATTTGGGGGAAACTTTGTGTTAATCATATTTTAAGTTATCAAAAAGCAATTGCATACACCAGAAGCGTAGCATTGCATTTAATAGTGGAAATTCTTTAGCGAGACATTGATAGCAGATTTGGCAGCTGAATGATGTATTTCTGGAAACAGGAAGATGTCCTAGAAGTAACTTGTGGCTGTTCCTAAAGATTTATTAAAACTAAGCTGATACTTGCATCACTGATAGAGGTAATTTTAAAGCTCTTGAAATTCTACTGACCCTAAGATAATGAAACCACCACCTTATACACATTTGTATTCTGTGGCATGGAATGTGGTTAGTGGTATGGAATGTTAAATGCTATCATTATCTTCTGGAAGAATTCACAAAAGTAACTGAGGGCAAATACACAGACTCAGAAGCACTGAAAAGAAAGGTAGATACAGTGCTGAGTACCTGATGAGTGGTTATGTATAAAAACAAACAATGAAGATAAGGGATTATTTAGGCAGTTAATAAATCATGAGGCTTGGTGATGCGTATAGCCTCATAACCAACACAGATTTCTTAAAAAGTGTTTCCTTTATTGTGTATAACAGCAGAGAATTTATATTATGCCCTAAAACAAATCAAATCCAGTGGATATGAAAAGTGCCATGAAATGTACTTAGAAGAGCCTTGCTGAGGCAAAGATATGTGCATATTTATGACACAGACTGCCATGGGCTCCACAAATGAAAGCTCTGCTTATAATCCAAATAACATTTCTAACAGTATTTCAGATAAGGAGAACGTGTGTTAAACTCTACTCAGAAGCTTCAGATCTTTAGGCTCATTCAAAATGCATATGGCTGTCCATATGGAATGGGATGATTGCTTTATATTGAAATTCCACAGAAATATTAATGAAAATCTATGAGGATGGCTAACATTTGACCGGTTTCAGCGATTCAGCACTAAAATATGATTTATTAATCACATATTCATGGAAATAGTTTATTACACTGTTTAGTCCTCCCCTTCTAATACTGATATTCACCAGTGCCAAATAAAAGGACAAGCTTCCAGAAAAAAAGTTCTGAGAAGAATGGAGTGTGAGAGGATTGGAGAACATGTAAAAATAGAAGATATTATGCACAGATGACTGTAGTAAAATTGCGAGTTAGAGACGCGAAACAGCATACACCCTCAGAACTTCACTTCTTCTTGGGCAGTTTCATCACCAGTTATTAGGCACAATTGTTCTGTGTTTCCCTGGTCACATCTCTTCCTCCATTGTCCAGGATGGATACGGTAAATCTAGTCCCTTATAATTAAATCTCCTATCTCATCATACTCGCTCCCCCCATTTTCAGTAGATGACTTCATCTCCAAATTACAAAGACAAGGACTGTCTTAGTTAACTGTCACAATGTTATACAACAGCTGAGTTCACAATCAGTCTTTTCTCCTTCCTCCGTCATTAGAAATGGTGTTTCTCTGGTCCTGTCGGTTTGTTTCCTCCTCTTCCCATCGCTCCATTCATCATTTCTTTTCTATCCATTTCTCTCTATCTCTAGACTACATTTCTCTGTTCCATTAAATATCCATTCTGTTTCTATTTTTTCCTATCTCTTGACTTATTTCATTAATATTCAGGGTTTTATGAGTCTCTTGGATATATTTTTAAAGCCTTGCTTTGAGTTATGGTACTTTTTCTCTCTTTTAGTTACTGTACTTTTTCTCTCTACAATCTTCCTATCCTTTGCTCTTTCATAGTCATACTTCTGGAAAAGCCTCTTTTTACTTTCCAAAAACCCCCTTACAGTCTTCTGCCATCTGATACTCTAATTCATTAAAACTGTTTTCCTCAGTGGCTACTTTCCAAGAGAAATTCTACTTATATCCATTCTCTGTTTCTTCCTTCAGATGGTGTCTTGCCTTTGGTTTCATACACTACATAGTCCTCATTGTTTTTTCTTTGTTTGTGGCAGGGTTTCTCAGCTTTGGTACTGTTGATATTTCGTATTAAATAATTATTTGTTGTGGGGTGTTGTCCTGTTCCCTGTACAGTGTTTAGAAGCATCCTTGGACAATCTCTGGCCTCTACCCACTAGATGCCAGTAGCATGCTTCATCTGCACCCCTTGCTTGAGTCATGAAAATAAAAAATGCTTCCAGACATCGGCAAATATTTCATGGGGTGAAAATTGCCCTCTTGTTCCTGGATGAGAATGAGTCATGGTGACACAGTCTCTCTCTTTCTCTCTCCCTCTCTCTCTCTCTCATTTTCTTTCTTCACTTATCTCTTAAATATTTGTGTTCCTTAGGTTCTACGGTAATACTCTGACAACTTCCTATATTATATGTAAGCTTATGGCTTCCAAATATATGTTTTCAGATGAGAATGCTCCTTATGTCCAATTTACTCTCTCCTATAAGACATTAGGAGATCTCACAAATGCCTCAAAGTCAGAATTTATAAAACTGAGCTCATCACTTCTCATATCCACCTTCATGATGTGAATATTCTCCTGTGTTCTCAGGGTGAAGCAACTATCTATCCAGTTTCTAGGGCAGAAATTTAGGATTTATCTTTCATTCCTTCCCCTTCAAAATACCCATGTCCAATCAACAGTATCTCAAAACTATGTATTTTATTTTCACTGTTATTCTCCCATTTCAGGAATCCATAATTTTTAACGTACATTGGTGCAATATGTTTTCTTGCCTGTTTCTGATTTAGTTATCTTCACACTGCAGCGATAGTGACTTTTCTAAAATGATAGCATGGTCTTAGAGCTCTTCTGCTTAAAACACCTGTGGTTTCTTATTTCACAAAGAGAAAAAAATAACAACAAATAAATGAGCTTGTTAATATTTTTACATGCCACGTGCTTCTTAATGATGAAATTCCTGTTGCATTCCCCAATCTCATATCTTTTCAATTTTATCCATACTAAATTACTTCCAATTTCCTAGAATGTAATGTGCCATACTATTTCTAGGTCTTTGCAGATACTAGTTTTTTTCTTCTTGGAACACTTGTATTTCATGATTTTCAGCAGCTTTAACTGCTACCCACAGGTCAGGTCTAAGCTATCAGGATGCTTGTTCAGGAAGCTTCCTTTACAGTCCTGGTTTCTATGAGACCTACTCTCAATATTTTCATGAAACATTGCGTACCACCACATTGTCACACTTTATTGAGATTGTGTGTTTACTTGTCTGTTTCTTCAGTTGGGTATAATGTGGCTGGAAACTAAAGGCAGTGTTTTAATCACCACTGTGTCTATAGTAACCAGCACACTGCCTGGCACATAGTTAAGGCCCAGTATATAAGTGTTGAATGAGCCTTAAGTTAATGACTAAAACTAAATTTTGTCCCATATATAACATTTCAGTTGTCAACTAAATCCCAGTATTGCTTCCCATAGTTGATTTATTTAATCCTTTTCCTTTTTTTTAGATTAATTGTTGTATTCATTTACCTAGAAAACATTCATTTAGCATTTATGGCTATTTGTGCTGTGCTAAGCACTGGCTGTACAATCAAGTCCCTACTGATGAGGCTGATATGCATATAATTGATATCAATGGAATATGAAAGTCACTTAAGAGGACAATTACAAGATCTATACAGGTATCTAACAAAAGCCGTTGAGCTATTTGGGATATGGAGTGGGTGAAGAAAGAGGGCAGGTGACAAAAGAACACTTCTGGGTGAAAAAGAACAACAAATAGAGACATGATAGTTAATTAAGTGAGAGTTATCCAGGCAACAAAAAAGGGAGGGAGAGGAGACTTCCAGACAATCTTATAACACAATACCAACAATTTTTTCCCCTACTCACCATGTATTTTGCTTTTGCCACCATGGATATGGGCTCATGAGAAAACAACACATGATTCTGTGACTGTGATAGGGATTCTTGGGGGCTGGAGTAAGACCTGTCAGGTGCACAGTTGCAGATACAGGCTGTAACAGGTGATGCTATTCAAGTTATGATTTAGTGGAGATGAAGGTAGTAGAAAATGGTTTAGTACACTTATTGAAACTTAAGAAAGACTTGATACTTTTAACAAATGTACATTAAATTCTGTGTAGAGATCAGCTTCCAGTGATAAATTAAGAAAGAACAGAAAGAAAAATAAAACCAGAAATGCAATAGAAACAGGAATAAAAACTTGAATAACATGACAGGCATATGGTCCAGAAAGCATGGATCTTTGACAGAACAGGCTCCCAGGTTCTTCCACTTGATTTTAGCCAAAAAGATTGAGAAGTGATTCCCAGGTCTTTGAAAATACACTGCTGAGTTGCAAAACTCATAAGAGTCTGGGAGATCATTTACATGTAAAAAAAAGAAGAAGAATTTACCATGATTAGTTTTCTAAAGGAAATAATCTAAGAAAAGGGAAGCCAAGAGTCTAAATCAGGAAGAACCTCATGTAAAGTTTAGTTATGATAAGGGGACCCTCAGACCCCCTTTGTCACATTAAAGAAAATAAAATTTCTAAAAATTCATTGAGTTAGAAACACTCAGCTGACTCACTACCTCACAAATATGTCTTTTGTCTCTACATATGAAACATGAAAAACTTACTAGATACAGAATGAACAAAAGGAGATCATTTAACAAAAGATCCTTAACTTTTGAAATTTAATAATTGAAGGAGATAACACCCCTATTGCCCAGTGTCTGTGAGAAGGTAAGAATCTAACCTGATGAGCCACAATTAACAAATACAGATGACATCATTACACTGACCTCACCTCTCATCCTCCAGTACCTGCCACTAGCTTACCCCAGTGCTTAAAACCTATCCCCATGTCACTGCCTTTGTTAAAACAGGGTTGAATATACTGTCTCTCCTATTGAAAAAGTCTTGAATAAAATTGGCTCAACTCTATCTGATAAACATTTTTTGACAACTAAAAATGGTAAATTGTTGACATACTTAAAGATTATCCCACAAAAGCAAATATTGGAATATAACTGGTGGGATATGCTATTTTTAAGTTTTATTTTCTACATTTGGGATTTGGGTTATGAATTGAACAGCACTCAAATCAGCTTCAAAATTGATTCTTGTAGATATCCAAGTAAATAAGTCTTAAATTTAGGAATTCTTAGATAATATAAGTTTTAAAAAATAATAGCATTCCATCAATTTGTCTATGTCTTTAAATATGGTCATTTGTGATATTGTCTGAACTATCAGGGAATCAAATTTAAAACTGATTTCTTATCCTGCTTCTAAGCAATTGATGTTCTTTTTAAGAAGGCAGGATTATTTGTCTAAAAGTGTATTAATTTTCACATAACCTTAATATGTTTGCCAAGATTTATTTTATATTTATTTTAGAGCTACAAAATCTTTAAAATTACTACCTAAAAATTATTCACAGAGGTATTAAAAGATGATAGCTCACTTCTCTTTCAATTCTACAGGGTTGTTACTAGAAAACTTACATGTAGTAGAACTTGAATTCGATTTCCATCAGCCAGGTAAATACATTAATATCCAGTTTTAATAAATAACCTAAAATCAGAAGTTAACACAATTTAGTGATGTCTGTGTTGACCCCTTTTTTGTAGTTTATACATCATCCTACACAGTGATTGCCAAGCTACAAAACTGTGAGCTAAGCATCTATACTTTAGAGTCCAAGTTGTCCAAAAAAAACATGACAAACTTTGTGGCCACTTCTTCACATTCTTATTAATATTATCAGTCTTAATTGTCTGAATGTTAATTGTGGATCATTTATATAATAAAGTATCTTTACATACCTATTGTTTGTGGTTAGGATATACATTTCCTTATGGAATGCCAAAGTTGTTTATTTATGTATCAAATTTTAGATACATATCAAATTAAAGTAGTATTTTCTCAATAATTATGCATTGTAAAGTGAAAGCATTATTATGTAAAATATACAAGAAAATATAACCTTTTGCCCTACAGATCTCCTCCTTAAAAATGAAAATTTAAAAGAAGTAATGTAAAGGGAATGCAATAATAATAAAGCAATATTTTCGCTTTGATTTGCGAATTATATCAATAAAAGTTGAATATTGCAAGTGCTTTCCTGAGAATTACTTGAAAAGATGAATATTTGCAAAATTAACCATACCTCAAAAGCAATAAGATCATGCTCTATATAAAGGCAGTCATTATAAAACCTTCTAAAAGCAGATCACACTTTCAGTAACAGGAAAAATTACCAAATAATGTTATTCAGTTTGAGATAAAGATAAAGACTAAATGGAAAGTGGTGTATTTAGGTTTAAAATCCTTGGCATATATATAGCATGGAGGGTTGATACTCTGGGTGTGGAGGTAGTATTAAGTATTTCAGTTGACACAAGCACAATGTGTGTTTGCAGTACGACACTTTTGCAGAAATTCAAAGTAGTAAACAAAAAGGACTGTCGAGTCTTTAACTACATTGATGAAGGATAAAATAAAGTTACAGCCCCAGCATTCTTTTCAGTATGGACTGTACTTTAAGACTGTGATAATTTCATGCAGTCATAAATACAACACTTTCAAAGATATTATGAGTCTTGAAAGCCCATAAGACTGCTATTTACCAGTAATTTAAATGTTTATATTTAGACTAAACCCAACGAGATTAGGGGAATGTTAGAATAGAAAACTGTTTTTAAATAAGGTTGCCAGATAAAACAGAATTCCAAGTTAAATTTGAATGCTAGAAAAACAATGAATAATTTTGTAGTATAAGTGTATCCAAAATTGCCCAGGGAAAAAATGCATGGGACATACTTACCATAAAATTTATTTGTTGTTTATCTGAAATTCAAATGGATGTTTTATATTTTTATTTGCTAAATCTGGTAGCTCTATATTTTGAAAGGTCTTTATGTAGATAAACAAGTTTGACTTAGTCTATATAATTTCAGTAAGTAGAATAAGATATAATGAGCAGGCATTACAGGGAGGTATAATTAGGCTCAGAAACTCACTGAAATATACAAAGTTCATAAACTTGGAAAACAAATAAAATACAACTAACAAGCAAATGACAAAACAGAGATTCCAAACTTTAGAAATGTTCAAGCAGTGATTGTCAGTGACATAGAAAAGATTGTCTTTCAGATGAAGCATTGACTTAGATGATGACCTTAATGCCTCTTCTAATTAAAAGATTCTATAAATCAAGTTTGGGATGTTATCAGATTTGATAATGCAACCCTATTTAGTAACATTATTTAGTAGTTAGTCACACTTCTTGTTCAAAGTACTTTTATTAAATTTTATATGATATCCTTCTACTTTCATCATTTTTAAAGTAAATAAAATATTTCTGTGTGAAAATAGGAATAATGTTTACTGTAGAATTCAGATGTTTTACCATTCACTCAGTAAACTTTTTTTTATAACTTTTTTACAACTGTGATTACACACTTGGTTTCCTACTTGAACACTTTTCCACACTGAGATCCTTAAGAAATGCTTCAGTATTTCTTGATGAATCAGACTCCAAAATAAGACTTTATGAATAAGACCCCAAAAGCACAAGCAACAAAATAAAAAATAAAGAAATAGAACTACATCAAACTAAAAAGCATCTGCACAGCAAAGGAAAAAATCAACAGAGAAAAATGACACCTACAAAATGGAAGAAATTATTTGCAAACTATCCATCTCATGAGGGATTAATATCCAGAATATACAAGGAACTTAAACTTCATACTAAAAAAACAAATAATCCAATTAAAAAATTGGGCCAAGGAGGTGCATAGACATTTTTCAAAGGAAGACATACGAATGGTCAACAAGTACATGAAAAAATGCTCAACATCACTAATCATCAGGGAAATTCAAATCAAAACTGCTTTGAGATATCATATTACACCAGCTAGCTTCGCTATTATCAAAAAGACTGAGAATAACAAATGCCGATGAGGATGTGGAGAAAAGGGAACTCTTCTACACTGTTGGTGAGACTGCAAATTAGTACAGCCATTATGGAAAACAGTATAGAGGTTTCTCAAACAACTACAGATAGAACTACCATACAATCCAGCAATCCCTCTTCTGAGTATACCCAAAGCAATAGAAATCATCATGTCAAAGAGATATCTGCACTCCCACGTTCATTGCAGCTCTATTTGCAATAGCCAATGGAACCAACCTAAATGTCCATCAGTGGATGACTGGATAAGGAAAATGTGGTTTATAAATACAGTGGAATACTGCTCAGCCAGAAAAAAAAAAATGAAATTCTGCCATTCGTACCAACACGGATGAACTTGGAGAAAATTATTGTAAGTGAAATAAGCTAGGCACAGAAAAGAGATACCACATGTCCTCATTCATAATTGGGAGCAAAGAAAGAAAGAAAGAAAGAAACAAGGAAAGAAAGAAAACCCACAGTAAAACATTGAACTTTCAGAAGGAGAAAACAGACCTATAGTTACTAGAGGTAGGAAAGTGGGAGGGGAAGGGGGCTAGGGAGTAATTGGGTAAGGGACACAAAGAATAATTATGATTAGTAATAATGATGAACATGCTAATGATATTAATTTGATACACAAATACTGATAGTTCTGTACTACATATTTTATACAATCAATTATGTTTCAATTCAAAAAATGAATTTAAATTTTTTTTCTTCAGGATATTATTTGTTTATTTTTAAAAATAGCTTTTGATTGAAGAAGGTTAACACAGGAATGATATACTTGATATGAAATAAAAATTATTATTGCAAAATTAAAATAATTTTATTTTTAAATCTAATCACATAATCAAAATTAAGTGGTTTGGCTGGCATGTATATATTCTAGGGCAAAATTAAAATTGTTTATGCTTTAAAAAGTGAATTTTGTTATCACGCTGTGTATTTCTAAAATGAGAGCTCAGATTGGAGAGAACCTAACTTAATAAGCAACCAAGAATATATAAAATGAATAACTATAGAAATGTGTTATTTAGAATCTATAAAAATGATTAAATATTCATGTGGCATTTAGAAGAAAAATGTTTTTGGAGATTGGAGAATGTGGTATCTTAAATCCTAATACCACTTTGCTTTTCATTGCAGTAGATAATTGTGCCTGACTTCAATTATATTGAGTATTATTTCACAACATGTATTATAGCACTTTATACTTGAAAAGCACTTTGCAATCATTTGCTAATGAAAAGTATTTATGAAAACTATTCTTGTTCTTCGGTTGTCATGTTGAGAATAAAAACTTGAAATCGCTTATGAAAGAAACAACAAAAAAAAGTACTTTAAAAGCAGAAATGCCAATACTTAAGAAGAAAACAGTATCTTCCAATAGAAAACAAGGAATAAAAAATTTATTGAGTGAAATTAGTTAAGGTCAAGAAGCATTTCCTGGATTCCCGTACATGTTAGACAAAGAGAAGGATGAAAATTCAGAAGAAAAAAGAGATGTATTTCTTGTTGTCAAGCAACAGATGATGTAGTTAAGGAGATATAAAAGAAATGCAAAGTGTATGGGAAAAAAAGAATAGATCAATCCTACTTTAGAGTATTAGGGCACATTTAGAAGTCTCATTTGAAGGGTAACTTTAATGAAAGCGTATTGTCAACAGGTGGAAATGGAGAGAAGTATGAGGAAAATGCAGAAATGGAAGAGTGTGGATAAAACGTAAACAAATAGATGTAAAAAGAGGGGAAGTGGGTGTCTTGGATATTCTCAGTAGGTAATAAAGTCATTTACTTGGAGACAGGGAGCAGCACTGGTTTCTGCACAATTGCTACTACTTCTGGATTACAGCTTTCTCCAAGTATCATTTGATATGCTAGGCCAGAGTTTCAGTGAGGATATTGGGAGAAGATCTGGGCATATTAGGAGAAATTTCCACCAAGCAGAAGGTCAAAGTGCACTAAAAAGCAACTCCTATTAATTAGTTCAAGCATGTTGTAGGTGGCCAACAATTAATATACCACTTACAGGGGAAAAACTAAAATTGTTTAGTTTTCAAGTCATGATAAATATTTGGTAAAAGTGACTAAGAATATCTAAATATAACAACTTATAAATAAAGTAACTTATTCTTTTGACCATGGAGCAGTTGCATTGTTATATGAATGATTAAAAAAGAGAGGCATAAAATGGCCATCTATGTCTATATCAATTTTACCTAAAGGATATACTTTACACTTTTTCTCCCTGTGACTAAATGCTTTTTAGAATAATTAGCATAAATTTCATTTGATGTAAAAGTAATTGTTGGTATATTCCTTTATCGATATAAATTCCATAAAGCATTATTCTCATGGTATGTCTATAGATAATATTTCATGAGGTCAAATAATTTTTGTTAACATTAACTTCAAATAAAGTTTTGGAGAACCAGTAAAACAATGGCATCCTAAGAGTTCTCAGAATCTTATAGTAAAAATAATATTTATTTTGATCCAGCATTTCTAAGACATATGCAAATAAGAAATCTCATGTTTTTATACAACTAACATTTATTAATATTCAGTGGAACCACTGGTGCCCTGAACATAATTTGTGAAACACTAGTAAATTAAAACAGTTGCTTCCATCTAATACTTATGAAACTAAACTTTGTAGATTTCAGTCACTCTGTGTATAGAAAATATGTCCACAACTAAAAATAAACTGTAAAATAACCACTCACCCATAGAAACAAAAATAAACACGTAACCTCCAATAAACACTTTTTATTAGAAGACAATGTGTCCCAAACAGTATTTCAAATGGCTGCTTCTTTGCAAAAGGAGGATGATATTTTGTTTGGGTCATTTCAACTTCTCAATGTTCCTGGAGACAATAGGGAGAAGAAACATATGTTTTGTTAGCAGGTTCCACATTATTTTCTTCCTCATTTCTGAGATACCCTTATGGGTTAAATGTGTCACCAAAAGTTCACGTATTGTAAACTTGATCTCTATTGTAAAGTGTTAAGAGGGTGGGAAATCCAATTATAGTATATGAAAGGTAAGGCCTTTAAGAGGTGATTAGGTTGTGAGGACTGTGCTCTAGTAAACAGATTGATCCATTCATGGAGTAACAGGCATGGTTCTCATGACTTTAAAAGGAGAGCAAGTGAGAAGGTTAACTCTTGCTCAGCCCATTCTCTCACCATGTGACACACTGAGTTGCTATAGAAGGCCCTCACCAGATGTGTTCCCTGGACCTTGGACTTTCCAGCCTCTAAAACCAGAAGAAATAAATTACCCAGTTTCAGGTATTTTATTCTAAAGAACACAAATGGACTAATACAGATACTAAAACTTGTTTTTCATGAATTTTCAGAGGGAAGAAATGCCAAAGGAGTTTCTACCTTCTTATTCTAATCATCAAAATAAAGAGAAAGAGAGAAAAAAAGAATGAAGAAAAGAAGTAAAAACAGATAAATTCCTGGTGTATTACTGACAATGAGTAAATTCTGTATATATTTTGACCTTTATATTATCTCATATCAGTTGCTAAAATTTTCCTATAACTTTCCTTTTTTTCTATCTTTTTTCCCATTCTTGTTTATTTTCTAAGTACCTTAACTACCTTCCATCAAATATCTCCTCAATATTCACAGACGTTTATATATGTGTATGTGTGTGAGAGACAGACTGTGTATGCATGTGCACACGCTTTCTCATGTATATATCAGCCATATGTCTCCCTGTATCAGCTTTAACTTAGTTAAGTTTGTATTGCCTTTAACAGCTAAGTTTCTCAAAATATTTGCCTGCACACTGTCTATTGCTCACTTTCCAACCACTCTTTTTTCTTTAATTTGTATTTTTTTATCGAAACATTGATTTTACATGTTTGTGGGATACAGAGTTGAATATCAATATATCATGTATCAAATCAGGGTAATTAGCACTTGTGTCATTTCAAAACTTAATCATTTCTTTGTGATGATGACACTTGATCTCCTCTCTTCTAGCCATTTGATAACATGCAGTAAATTACTGTTGATTATTGATGCTTGGCTCAGCTGTACACCCACAGAACTTATTTTTTCTCTCTGGCTGTTATGTCTCTCCACTGTGGCCCCTGTACCATATAAACTGCTCATAGCGAAAACATTGTTCTTTGGTTGCCATGGCTTCCATCTTGGGCTTTCTCTTCATCTCATTTCACTTACTCTCTTGAATTAATGTCCCTTTATATTGTGCTTTTAATTAATGTTTATATAGAAAAACTCTTCAGTTTTACATCTATTCTGAATAGCTGATCTGACCTCCACACCTTTTTTCTACAGATGGAATCCTAGTTGATAAGTCCTCACTAAACTAAATGCTAGCAAATCTGAAATTTTCTTCACTTCCAGACTTTTAATAATTTCTCTGCATGCAGTACTCTTCAACTCCCCAGTTTTATGCTAATTTCTAGCTTTTCTTCATTACTGAAGCAATGAAAATCCATTACTCTAGGACATGTTCCCCACCTCCACCACCTCCAGTCAGTGTTAGGCTCATTTACTACATTTCCCCATAACATTTATCAAACTCTGTTTTATCTATTTGTCTCCCTGAAAGAATGAAGCCCTGTGAGGGAAAGGAACTTGACTTAATCTTTCCATACACTCCATGCCTACAGCAGCTCCCAGAATATAGTAGACACTCAATAGTATTGGTTGAATATATCGATAAATAGCCAAATATGTTAAAAGATAATGTTGTTTTTGTGTACCTCTAATCCAAAGGCATTGCTGTGATCTAGGCCTTCAGGAGTGATTTTCTTCTGAGTGTTCACCCTAGTCAGTGGAAATTCCAGCTCTGACAATGTTTTAAGCTGCTTCCTGAGTCAGAGAAGAAAAGTGCCACCCCCCCCCTTCGCCCCCCTCCCAAAAAAAAGAAAGAAAGAAAAAAAAGGAAATAAAAGCTTAAAATGTAAGGCAATGGGAAGAATAATCAGGAATTGGTAAGTCATTTACCTCAAAGCAGGGGAGTAACTCTCTGGCATTCATTAGAGGACATGGGATAGTCTATCATCACTGAGAGTGAGAATGAAAAAAGATATTTATCCGGGAAGGGGAAAAGTGAAAAGATAAAAACAAACAGGTGTTTAGTTTCCTGAGGAAATGCTTGGGAAAAATTATCTTTTATCTTATTATCACAGGTGGTAAAGACATACAATATTCAAATGAAGCATAAATTTGTGAAAAAAATTAAAAAACTTAAAAGTTTCTTGCTTTTTAAAAAAATTAACTAAAATTTTGCAAATGTTTTATGTTACTCAACTACAGCCTTAAGAGGAAAACATTTTAAGTACTGTAATCCTCAACTTATCTCTAATAATTTTCTAAATTAGATAGAAAGGAATTTGTATGTGGAGACAAGAGAAACTCCAGAGACAGAGTCTAGCAGAGAGTGGACAAATATCACTAATGACCAGAAGCAAATGATGATGCTTTATTCATACCAAGCAGAATGAAAAATCAATTCAACATTGCACCAGACAGCACAGAAGCTTTTTTTCATGTAGCAGAAAAGTCATCAGAAATATGGGTTCCCGGGAGGATTTTAGGCATCACAGATCTATAGGATGTGCAAACAATTGTAAAATGTGGAAGGGAGACAAGAATTGAGAGAATTATAAAAACGGGAGAATAGTGAAAGGCATATCACAAAAAGAGATCTTATGCTGATTGCTAAGCACTAACACAATACATTTGAAACTTTAAAACTATATCAAATGATTTTGCTGAGAAAGCAAATAGCAAATATTTTCTCTTAAACTAATTGGAAGAAGGCAGAAAGAAAACACAATATAAGTAATATGATTGAGAATCACAGACTATTTTTTTTTTTAATTTTTATTTTTTTTCCTTTTTGTCTTTTTCGTGTCTGGCAACGGATCGCAACCCTCAGTGTCACGCCCGTACCGGACCGGGACCGGCAACGGGATCTCAACCCTCGGTGCTGCGCCCGCACCTTGCCCAGCCAGCGAGCGGGAACCGGTCTGTATGTGGGATCCGAACCCTCGGCGGGAGCACCGCCATGCTCCCAAGCAGCGCACTGTAGCAGTGCGCCACCGGGCCGGCCCGAGAATCACAGACTATTGAAGGAATGTCGGGCCTTAAAAACTAATGCCACCTTAAGTGACATTACAAGCGGCGCCATTATGGGCCCACAAGCACATATTAACATGGCAGCCTAAGACTGGCGCAGGGAGGAAGTAGGGTGGGGGTGTCTGCGGGAACCTTGCCTTAGCCTTTATTGGCCAAATACGTGCTTCTGTGCTCGTGAACACTGCGTGATTGCAATAGTTAGGCATTGAGACAGGATGCATGCTCTCGTAACCTTTAAGCTGATTGGAGGTTGTAAAAACCTCCCTTCCCCATTTGCCTTTAAAAGCAAGTGCTTGTGTGATAATAAACAGAACTGCTCAACAGAACCCCCACCGTGTCTGAGTGTCATTTAACGGGCAGGTTGGGTCAGCGGCTGTGCTTACCTCTCTTCACAGCTCTCTTCCTCCGTCTCCTCCCAACGGGACCAGAGGGAAAGAGGAATCTGGGCCATCCGCCCACCCACCAGAAGGAACACCAAGAGATTGACTGATAGCAAGGCAAGAGCTGTTCGGTCTGCCAGTGGCGGACCCAACAAAGGAAGCTTAAAGATAAATACTTACAAGTGGGCTGAGAGTTAAAACACTTTTTTTCAAGCATGGGCCTGATCAAACTCAACTAAACAAGGGTCTGAACCTAGGTAAGTCACTTTATTTCTATGCACGTCAATGTTCTTTACAAAATGAAAGGTCCAAATGAGATTAATTCCAAACTCTCTTTCAGCAAAAACTTTATACATTCAAAGATTGAGCCTATTGCTCACTTCTTGTACCCTGAAATCCAGTGATTGTCTACATATTTATTGAGTGTCTAAGTGTGTGAGGCATTGTGCTTGATTTGGAGGCACCAAATTGAACAATGAAGTTAAGAATCCCTGCCCTCATGAAGACCAAAGTCTTTTGATATCTCCTTACAAACAGTTGTATATTTATCTTCTTTCTCCATTTTGTTTTGCTATTGAAATTGATCACTATAGAATATGGCAATTTGTGTACTGTTTTGTTGTCTAACATGCTATTACTTATAGATTAACTTCTGCCCCTCCCCTCCCCACACCAACCCCTAAAGTAATACTAGCATCTGGACCAATATAATAGGTTATCTTTGTGAAGTAATTGAGCATATTGGAAATTAATACATGCAGTTTGATGACAAAAGTTAAATAAGTGATATTGTTTTAGCAAAGGGATTAAAAATAAATATTTTGGAATAAGGCAGTATCACCAATTCTACTGTGCAATAATAACTGCTAACATTTATTGATTTCTTACAATATGCAAATTATTCTGGTTATCTATTGCTACCTAATAACTTCCAAATGTAATGACTTAAAACAACAACATTAAAAAATTTTTTTTTTTTTCCAATTTGGACAGTTTTCTGCTGGGACAGCTGGTCTCTGTTCCATTCAGTGTCATCTGGTGCAACTTAAAGTCTGGAGACTAGAATCATCTGAAGATTTGTTCACTTATATGCCTGGAGGTTGATGCCGGCTGTCATCTGGGGCTATTGGAATCAACACATTAACATAGTAGGAGCTTCCTCCCAACCTATAGGTTGAATCCAAGGGCAAGAACCCCAAGTAAGAGATTCGGGCAGAAGTCATGTCAGCTTTTATGACCTGGCTTCAGAAGTCAGGCAGCACTCTTAGAATACTTGAGAAACTTTTGCTCTGTCCTAACCCTTGAGGAACCATTTTAGATCTTTCTGAGGTCTTGTCAAAAGATCTTATATTACCACTCCAAGGTTCTCTTCTGAATCTCTTTCTTAATGTAAGGATCTTGCATAGGCTAGGAATGAGAAAGAGTATTAGTTTTGAACACAAGTCCAGTGTCCTTCTTATTTTCTCTAAATTTCACTTTTTAGTTTAAATTTCATTTTAATTTTAATTTTTATTTCTTTTTTTCATTAAATTTTTATTTTGTCAATATACAATGTATATAATTATTATGGCCCATCACCGACACCT
>NW_007729674.1:81330-81543 GCF_000696425.1 Galeopterus variegatus
TCTATTTTCCACATTAGGCAATAGTGTGCCTAAATTTTCTGCCACTACATAACAAATATGTGCTCTTGTCCAGATTCCAACAAAAATGTTCTCATTTTTCTTTATCGTTTTAATCCCTCATCAAGAGACTCCTTGGAGACCATCTGACATCTTCTTTTTTTTTTTTTTTTGTCTTTTGTCTTTTTTCCGTGTCCGGCAACGGATCGCAACCCT
>NW_007729674.1:82496-86764 GCF_000696425.1 Galeopterus variegatus
TGCCGCAAGCTGTTTCTATGTGGGCTCCGAACCCCCGGCCTGTAGCCCCGCCGCGCTTCCCAAGCAGCGCACTATCCAGTGCGCCACCAAGCCGGCCCCTGACATCTTCTAAGTACTTCTTTATTCGCCCTTTTAAGTTTTTATGAACACTTTCCTCAAGATTTGTGCAATGGCTGCCTACTATCATGTCCAAAAGACACTCCACATATTTTTTTTCTTGTTTCAACACTTTGAATTCAGCTGTCAAAAGCAGTTTCACCTATCTCTTCTTGAATTACAAACCATATGAAAACATATTTACCTAAAACAAAAACAGCACTTTTTTTCTTGTTTCAACACTTTGAATTCAGCTGTCAAAAGCAGTTCCACCTATCTCTTCTTGAATTACAAACCATATGAAAACATATTTACCTAAAACAAAAACAGCAGTATTTATTTTACTCACAAATTTGCCATCTGGAATAAGCTGGGGCAAGTCAAATGTTGGGGACTGAAATTATCTTAAGGCCCCTTCACTCATATGTCTGGGAATTGATTTTGACTTTAGGCTGGTACTTTAGCTGGGGATGTCTACTGAACTCCCAACTTGGCCCCTGTATTTGACCTGGGCTTCCTTACAATAGGGTAGGTTGGCTCCAAGTTTGTACATCCCAAGTGAGAGAAAGAGAGATAAAAGATTAATAGCCATTTATAACCCAGCTTGAGAAGCCATGCAGTATCACTTTTGCTGCATTCTGTTTGTTGAGAAAGTCACAATTTTAAGGGATGGAGACATAGATTCGGCCTCTAGATAGGGGAGTGTTAAGTATCTGGATGAGTAAGTGGGACCAGAAATAGTTATGACCAGTTCTGAAAAATACAATCTGCCATATCCAAATTTTACATATACTGTATAAGTTAATCCTTGTAGTAAATTTTGAAAAGTATTTACTGTCCCCATATTACAAATGAGGAAACTGAAGCTCAGCATAGTCAAGTAACTTGTGCAAAGTCATATAGCTAGCAAGTGTCAGCACCTGGACACAAGCCCAGTCCACCTGCACCCTGCACACTCAATCTGTATTCAGTATGCCTCTCTAACCACTTACTAGCTTTGCTACTTTGGGTGAGTTAATTAATCTTGCTACATTTCTGCTACTGTCTGTAAATTGAGAATTGAAATATCCAACTCGTGATTTGGCTTACAAGTGCTCAATAAATTAAGCTATCACTGCTACTATTTTAAAAAGCATCTTGAGTTTTGTTATTAAATATTTGAGACATCTGTTTTAAACCCCATCTCTAAAAAATAGCAAAATTGGTTTAAACTATTTATAAATTGTAAGTGTTGATTTAAAGGATTGACAAACTATTGCAAGAGAAAATATTAAGCATTTTGGCACTTATTGAAGAATGTGAGGCAATCTGAAATCTAGATCCCGCTGTAACTTGAAGTAAGTTGTTTTTAGTTCATCTCTAGTCTAAGATGAATACTAACAACACTGCAATGACAGTTTCATAAATGAATCTAGACATGTACAATCAGATTTTATTTTCAATGGTTACCCTTTAAAAGTAAACTCTGGACAGTAGCATATCACCAGACTTACAAGTGAAATTGTTGAGAAAAACACTTTTTTTCAATTACTAAATGTGAAATATGTGATAATGATAAATCATACCTCTCATTATGATTTATAATGTTGATAGTGGATCCATGATCACATTGTGTGGCTTTACATAATATTTTGCTTTAAATATCCAAGTAATACTTCAAGAATATTATTTGAGTTCATGAGTATTAAGTACTTCCATGGTTTAACATGAACATGTGTGCTGTATATCTGGGTCTATTCTCAATGCTTATCAACCCTGCTTTGTACCCAGCAAAGCTGATTCCAATAGACTGCATCAACACGATTCTTGCCCTCATGCTCCTGATTGTACTAAAATATTTCAAAAGCACCAGTGAGAAATAGGAAGAAAAGAAAGTGAAGTCATGTATTTCTTTCCGCTGCTGCCTTCCAGAGCCGGTTCTCTAGATTGACTGCATATATTTATCATTACTCAGCACCTTGCCTGGGCCCTCTCCATATGGCTATCTTTGTGGGATTTTAGGAAATTTTCCATTCACTTGCTTCTTCTGCCGCACCAATGGTTTTGGCTTTTACTAGTAATAGGGGACTTTACTAAACCCTGTTGGATAAGAAGATAACTAAGGGATACAACTTCCAATCTCATGTGGGAAACAAGCAGATAAACAATTAGCAATAATATAAGCCAAAAAAAAAAAAATCTTCTAAGAAGAACATATGAAAAATTTGGGGTGGGAGTGGTTTTAGCTGGATCTTAAAGCATAGGTAGGATTTTAAAAGCATTTAAAATAATTGGCTGCATTTCTTGAATTCTAATAACTTTACAAGGCAAAATATAAAGTTATGTGTAGCTGATAACATAATAATAAAAAATTGTGAAGAAAGGCATTCTAAGTAAGAGAAGTACTAAAGTGAAAAAGAAATTAGCATGCTCTGAAAAAGTGGCTGTGACATGAGGGTGAAATGGATTGTGCAATTTTGTGGAACATAAAGTAGGAATGATAAAAAATAAAGGAGGACAGCTTCATGGCATTCTTTCATTCTCCAAGTCGTAAGTTTTTGTCACCTTCTTGTGAAGCCTTTTCTGACTATTCTATCTGAATTCTCTTTCCATCCATGATACTCTTTATTTCTTTTTTCTCCTTCAGTATTTTTCATAGCATTTATTGTAATCTAGCCTACGCTATATTTTACCTATTTATTNTGGGAGTGGTTTTAGCTGGATCTTAAAGCATAGGTAGGATTTTAAAAGCATTTAAAATAATGGGCTGCATTTCTTGAATTCTAATAACTTTACAAGGCAAAATATAAAGTTATGTGTAGCTGATAACATAATATTAAAAAATTGTGAAGAAAGGCATTCTAAGTAAGAGAAGTACTAAAGTGAAAAAGAAATTAGCATGCTCTGAAAAAGTGGCTGTGACATGAGGGTGAAATGGATTGTGCAATTTTGTGGAACATAAAGTAGGAATGATAAAAAATAAAGGAGGACAGCTTCATGGCATTCTTTCATTCTCCAAGTCGTAAGTTTTTGTCACCTTCTTGTGAAGCCTTTTCTGACTATTCTATCTGAATTCTCTTTCCATCCATGATACTCTTTATTTCTCTTTTCTCCTTCAGTATTTTTCATAGCATTTATTGTAATCTAGCCTATGCTATATTTTACCTATTTATTTTGTTTATTGTCTACTTCCCTCTCCAATTGTGTTTAAAATATAGAACCCATGAGAATATATCTTTGGTTGATTTGTATAATGTTGTAACCCCAATGCCTGGAAAAATGTTTGGACACCAAATGGGCACTCAGTTACTATTTGTTACATAAGTTAATTAATGGAGGAACTTTTTTATTACATTAAATCTATGCACAAAAAATTAGTTCCCAGGTTTCAATAAAGAAAAAATTAAGTATTTCTCACTGCTTGCCTCTCTTTTGAGTGTATAAATTACCTTCTTTTAATTATTTTTCTTCTCTTTTTTATACTTTTCATATTTATTATTGAAATTTTTGGAACTTGTCCTATTGGTAGATTCTTAATGTTATAACAACAGACTTTGAGTCTCAGTACTAGTAGGACATTAATGCATTTTAATTCAAACACTTTCTTTCCATCTTATTGTCTTAGATATTCTCCATCCCCATAAATCACACATTATTTTGATTTTTAAAATTATCTAGTTTCTTTAAAAATCTTAACATAGTCCTCTCATAAAAATTTACACTCTGGCAAACATCCATCTCAAGTTACTTTAAACAATAGGTAGGATTGGTTTTGAATGAGATCATTGATTTTAGAACAAATATTCCCAATTCTAGCCTTGATGTTTATTTTGTTCACAACTTTGGTTATAATTCTCCATTGTCCTCTATTGTTTGTTGTTGCTGATAAAAAGCATATTGTCAATGAAGCTTATTGCCATTCAAGTGATTTGAATGTGAAGCCTTGTCTGGCTCTGCTGTGTAACATCTTTCACCATTATATCTGTCTCACCCTGACACCTTTTTGACCTGTCCTGCTCTATTATTTATTCATGTCATTCATCAGTGTGACTTTATTTTATCTTGTATGTACTTCTAGTTCAGTTGTTCATTTTCCCCACTATTTTGAATACATTTTTCCATTGTTTCTTACCATCTGTTGGTGCACATGAGAAGTTTGCAACCTGTCAAATCATAGTTTCTTCATAGATTGT
>NW_007729674.1:87917-91005 GCF_000696425.1 Galeopterus variegatus
TCTTCACAGGTTTAGACTTTTTCTTTGTGAGATAATTTTAAGCATAAAGTTTTGATCTTTACCTTTTTCTCTTTTTCTTTGTGATCTGTCTTTCTTATTTAGTGGTTTCATGCTTGTTCTCTAGAGTCCCCTGTTCAGAATCAGATTACATATTGGTTGCTAGGGGCTACTGAACTGCAAACTTTGGGAACATACCAGATAGGTCCATCAAACATCTGCCTAATGCAAGTTTGACTTAGGACTTCCTCAAGAGGTACTATTTGTTACTTTCTTCTCCCTAAACACACAGCTTAAAATGTAAACTGTAGTTTCAGCAAAAGTGGACAGCAATTTATTTAATTTTTTTTTTTTTTAAATAACTGGACAGTCACATCTCAACAAAAAGTTTGGCTCTAGTTCATCATTGCACGTAGAAAGCAAAGAACGTACTTTCCAAGCTGCTTCTGCCTTCTGCTTGCTTCTAAAACGGAAAACAGCAGACTATTAATGCCAACTATGCATGCTCTACTGTGTTTCAGTTTCTTCTCTGATTCATAGAAATATTTGCTATGTTAAGAATGACTATTATTTTAAAATTCTCTGTATTCTAGTGGTATGCATCTGAACAAAAGAATGACATGGTCCTCAAATCATTTAATCGGACATGACTACTATTTTAAAATTCTCTCTTTGTATTCTAGTGGTATGCATCTGAACAAAAGAATGACATGGTCCTCAAATCATTTAATCGGAATACCATATTGATCATTATTCACCCCTTGTTTTATTTTAATATTATATTTATAAAATTAGTATTATATTAAAAGTATTTCAATACGATAATTATTCATTATTTATACTATCATGGAGGCAAAGCCCAAATAGAAGTATAGACAATGAAATGAAATAGCTACACCTACTTCGAATAAATTTCTTGATGTTGTATCTGTCTTAAGAATAGAGACAGTGTTTGATTTGAAATATTAGTAGGAATCTGCCAGATGAAGAGTCAACAGTAGTAGACTCAAGGAAAAGAACTGTATCTGTAGAGAAATAGAACTGTGAGAAACTACAGGCATAGAAGCCTAAGACTGACATCGTAAAGCCAGTAACTTCAACAAAGAAAAAAAGGTCCTTTCAAAAGGTCTGGCAGATTAATTATATTGAAGGATGTATTTGTTTATGCTTTGTTTATGTGAACATTGATGAATCAACTACTAAAACTAGTGATTATTATCCAGCCTGAGTGAAAAACCCATGCCCATAATATAGAGATGTGGATTAATCCCCATCCAAATCACATAAGTGAGAAATGAGATAATTTTACTAGAAAGGAAAACAGATGGAGATGCAGCAAGCACAACAAATATTTATTAAGAGGAAAGTGGTGTTAAATGTGGTTATAAACACATTGATTAAATAAAAACTAAATACCACGTATTGTCAAACAGAGTCTAAAAATAAGGTTCTATGCATATACAAATATATTTATAATATGTACACATTTTTCCATCTGCGTATGTATATTGAGCCATGTTTCTAAACACCTTGTAGATAATGCTTTTCTGTGGTTTAATATAAGTTGTGCATTTATCTGTTTGTAAATCCCTAATTTCCATATTAAACTTCTTCAGCAAATTCTACCTTTATTCAACCTTCTATGTACATGCAACATATACACTTCAATAAATACTAGATAAATAACTAGTTAATAGTATTAATATTTACATATATGTCTAAATTACATACAACATATATAAATAATATATATACACACAGACATCCATATGATAATTTGTTTCCAGGTTTTGCTGAAACAGAACTTTCAAAAATGAATATTTCACATTAGGTATTTCAATTAATGCTTTAAAGGCATTTATTTCAGATAAAAAAGCACTAGTTATGAGAATATTTAATAACCTAATTAAAAATGCATTTTAGTAACAATATTAAAATTGGAAGATTTAGCCAGGTACATTTAAGGACAAAGTTTTATTTTATAATGTGCTGTTTTAATCTGTAACCTTACTCCTATATTTTTTAAATGTTCTCTGACACATCGTTCCAACATTATGATCTCCTTCCCAACCTTGTTGACCCAAATCTCTGAAATTTCTACTTTAATTATTGTCGAAAAATTTAAGCTTTCAGAGATTGCTCTCTGCAACTTCTTACATTTAATAATGTTGGCTCTTCTTTGAGATAAATCTTATAGGGAAACTGCTTATCCTCCACTTCCTTTGGACAAAGAAGCAATGATGCCATTTTCTTCTTTTCCCACTGTCTCTTGAAAAAAAAGGGGTTTTCTTAGCCTCATGAAAAAAAAGAAAAAACTTTGTTGTTTTGTGGTCAATTCTGCCTAATACTATTACCATTGTTCTACTGTCCTTTTTATTTTCTTGTTACTAACTTATCCCCAGTCAGACACTTACGCTGTTCATGTGTTGGATGATATTTATCTCCACCTCAACCTCTGTGGCCATCCTGCTCATCCCTTGTGAGACCCACCCCTCCTTTGTCTTCAACATTATCCATGGTAGCATGAAGAAAGGTCCCCAAAGCTCCATGTCTGCCTGGCTCAATAGTGCCTATGGCAAGATAGAAGGGGGACTCACAGAGCTCTTCATCCTTATTTAGGACTATTCTTCCTCTGGCCTCAACAATATCAACAGCAGAATATATGCAGGGTATAAGAATATTTGCTTTAGCTGGACAAACTAATTATCCCCCAGCCTGAATAAATCCCACCATTGTATCTCATGAAGGGAAGCTTAAATCATTACTTACTATTGGGTAGACCTCCTATCCTTACATTCCCATCTGTCCTCTCCCCATCACACACAATCCTTGCCTCATTATTATAAGATCAGACTATAATTGGCATTAACTTCTATCCATGAGAGAACAGTAATACTAATTCCATCATGCTCTAGTCTTTGATATCTAACTCAACATGAAGAATAAAGGGATCCTATGTCATCCCTTCATTGCCCAGACTGTTGTCCCTATGTGGTTCAGTATATAGTATCCATGATCCATTGTGTCTCTGGAATTTACTCTTTGTTGTCAGCAAAGTCCCCTATATTCTGGACTTTTGTTCTGAGTTATC
>NW_007729674.1:91017-96020 GCF_000696425.1 Galeopterus variegatus
ATTGTGTCTCTGGAATTTACTCTTTGTTGTCAGCAAAGTCCCCTATATTCTGGACTTTTGTTCTGAGTTATCTGGAGATAGAGATTCCTATGTAGCACTATCATATGATTTTTTTTCCCTCCTTCACATCTGGTGACATGAGATATAAGGGCAAGGTAAGTTTTCTACTTTCTACTTCCAGACTATTGTTCTGCTACCCTAATTAAAATATTCTATAAAAATAACAACCACAACAATAACAAAAAAAAACTCAGCTTCTTTGAACATTTAATGCCCTACAAATCATTAGCTTTTATATTACAGTAATCTACCATCCCTCCAAACATTCCCTCTTTCTCATTTTAGTATCTGGTGTGTTTATTTTCTCTTTCTTTTTATCTCTCTCCTACTTTTCTTGCCATCCATGTATGTTTATCACAGTGTCGGTATAGATGATCTATCCAACCATCTGACCTCTTAGTTTCTTGATCTCCTTAATTTCAATGCTTTTTTAATCTTCCCCATCTCAATTAATTTCTAGCATGCACACAGCCTAGAACTTGCATTAACCACACTTGTAGCTTTTTTCAATAAAACAATTATAAGAATTTCACCTCTGTACAATCTTGTCTCTTTCTAGCATACTCTGTAGTACTTCTACCCCAATGATTATTCTATTCCATTGTGGCTTTCAATCAATTGACCTCACCTTCTTTATTGTTAACATCTTTTGGCTCAGTCCATGGGTTTCTTCTCTTTCTACATTTACTCATTTTCTAAGTTATCTCATCCAGTTTCAACTATATAATTCTAATTAGTAAGCTTACATCTTTAGCCCTGACATTCTTTCTGAACTCAAGACATACATCCTGATATCTTCACTCTGGTGTCTAACAGGCATCTCAGTCTTAAAATGACCAAAACAAAAGCTATACTCTCCAGATGGAGATCACAAATATAGTTTTGCTTTCAATGTTTTTCACCTTAATAAATGGTACCACTACTCACAGCTGGTCAGACAACAAACCTTCAAGTCATCTTTGACTGCTCTCTTACAAATCCCACATGCACTATCCATGAGAACATTTTGTATGTTCTATTATTTAAAAAATTTTTTAAATACTATACAAAATTTTATCCCATCTCACTTATTCTACTGCAATTCACAAGACATCTCCTCTTATACTGGATTTTGTAATACCCTTCTAGTCACTTTTCCTACATCCTGCATTCTCTTTCCTACCCCTGTCCATGTTACAAATTAGACTCCTATTCCCCTGTAATACTTAAAATAATACTCTTACTATGTTTTACATGTTTTAATGTGATCAAACCAGCCTGCCTCTCTAAACTAATTTCCAACTACTTTTCAACACCGATGTACACTATACTAAAATTGTAAGTAGGCCCAATGATAAAATATGAAATAAAGTAGAAAATTAACTGTGTTCAGTAAATGTGGTATAGCAAGAAACTGAGATTTTAGAATGTGACCTTTAGGGTTAGACAAATTGAGCTGATGTGCCCAATTCCTCTGTTCTTTCTTCTGTTTTCCCAGTCTAAGTTTATACACAAAGCAGTAAATCCCAGGTTATAGGCTCTTCTGACCTGGTGGAGTCCTCTATCTGCATAAGTCACTAAAGATGTAGAACATTAGGCATGCATCAGTGAAGAATAAGGACAGTACCTGGAAGCTGCATCCACTGGCACTACCATGTATCATTGAGATTACATAGCTCCTTTGTATTACTGTGGTTTGTGTGGGAGTCAAACAAAATTATGTGTATCCTGATCTAAGTCCAAGTCATCATTCTCACCAGTCCTCAATGCTGGACCACTCTTTATGTTCTGAACTCACTGGGCCCTGGTCTGTTGTCACACACCAAGCATCCCTGTCCCTGGGCTTGGTACTTCCTATAGCCTCTATCATGATTTTTCTTGTTCCAGTTATATGTTTCATTACTTTTAATTTAATTCAGGTTTATATTTATATGTTACCTTTACAGATATACTTTCCCTGGATATTGAAGAAACTCTCCCCGACACTCTACTATACTTACCCTGATATATTTACCTAATGATAGCATATTAACTTTTTTTTCTTTAGTGGCTGACTACTCGACTAAGCTTCATGGTTCACTAAATTCTATGAACTATTTTTCTCAATATTGTGTCCTAGCTCTCAAAATAGTCCCTAGTACACATAAACTCTTAACAAAAAAATTGTTGAATAACAAATGGTCACCATCTTTCTCCATGTTCCCATGTGCTTCATTCCCACCCCTGGCCCAGTTGTGTGTCTTTGTACGATTTATTTTCTGTTCCCTGGTAAACAGACAATGGAAGTGAAAAAAAGCCTATGGGACCGTACCCTTTTTCTAAGCAAAAACAACAGATGGCCTAAATGGATAAAAGGTGGCGCCCAAGGGAAGTTAAGGGGGAGGGCTAAGCATAGAGAGGCAAGGCACGTGCACATTTGACCTTCTCAAGGACTGGCTTAAGCTTAGAAATCCCCGCCTGCTAAGCATATAAATATGATCCTTTGTGTTACAATAAACGGAACTGCCTGACAGAACCCTGCTGCGTGTGTATGTGTTTGTTCCCTATCTGGGAGAGCAGCGGCGTGCTCACCCATCTCTTGGAATCTCTTTTTGCCCCGCATCCTGGGGGGGATAAAAGGGGAATCACTTTGGCCCCAACCCTCTAGGGAAAGGAAAAACCTGTTGGGGTCCCATGTGGCTGCTGGAGACACCCAACAAAAGCCATTGTTTTGATTGTTGGAAGTAAAGGAAGTCTAGGAAATGTTGCTGCCAACACAGGCAATATGAATAACATGTGGAACTTGAAATCAAGCTCTTCTAATATGTTGGTAGAACTGTCAACCAAGTGTAAATCAAAGCCAAACAAAGCTAAATGGTTGAATTATCNAGCTTCTTTAAAATAGGATCATTTAAAGATCATTGGGCCTAATAATGGATCATGCTAAATAATCTGGGTATATAACAGTAGTCACACTTTAGGTTTTTATTTCCTTTGATTCAGATGTAGTTTGCATTTAATACATGATCTAGCAGTGGTATTTCTCTAAGCATCCTAGAATCTTATGTGTATATTAATAGTGAAAATTTAAAGAACTAGTGAGCTATAGCTATATAATTTCATGTTTAATTTAATGATGCATAAAACCACCTAAGGTCTTAGCCTTTTCATATTTAGGCAAATTCAAGTGTGTGGTGATTGTAAGTTAATGAAATGTAATTGAAATGTTCTGAATCATACCATAGATACACTAGCTTATATTTTAAGTGACTTATTATACGTTTAGTAACTATTTCTGAAGGAATCAGAAACCAACTGTGCATATTAATTCAGGCTTGGAATTCAAACTTTAAGTTCCATCAAAACTAAGCAAATTATTTCAATTCAATGAAAAATATATTTTGCTTAAATTAAAGCTGTCACTCAATAAATTCTTAGAATTTTGGATCTTACAAGTACTTATATCTAACTAGAACCCGTAAGACTTTTATAGGTGGTTAAATTTTTGAAACAAACACTGCATTATGGTATAAATTTATGTGAAGAGAAATTCCAGGTTTGTCTCACAAATAAACCCCAGAGGAAATTATTCTATCACTTCTCTTGAGAATCTTTGTTTTTGAAACATTTATGAACTGCAACAATATTGTAACCTGTATGTTAGGAAGAAATATATTGGGAGTTTCTTTAACTTTCATAATATAAATAAATTACCTAGTGATTCAAATTTTTAATACAATGTTATTTGTTATGACTTTAAAATATATCAAATGCATTGAAAAATAAGTAAACATTGACAGTCAACAAAGTTACAGATTTCTTTTTAGTATTTTTCTGTTGAAAGAATTCAGAGAAAAAATTATAACTAGATGTTCAGAAACCCTTTTAAAGTGCTCTGAAGTATTACAGTAAATGATTTTTCTTAAGTTCAAAACAGTATTATTTAAATGGTCTGTAATTAATCTAATCCATGACATTAATTGTCAAATGTACTTCCTAATGGAATAGCTGTCGGAGCTTAATTATTATACTTCAGGTACTACTGTCTTCACATATTAAGTTCAGCAGATTTAATAAGAAAAAAATACTGCAAAGCATAAATGATCAAATTATCATCAAATTTCTTTCTCTCTCAAGAAGCATTTATTTTATAATATGTAGCTTAACAGAGTTTTAAAAGCAAAGTCTGTCTGGGATCCACCCTTCCAAACGTGTGCATGTGCCTGGCTTCTGTTGTCTAGTTCTTCCACTCAGGCCCGGGGTCTCTCTTTGCTTTGGTTCTCCAGATTCTTCACACCGACCACCTACTTGGGCTCCACACTTTTTCTTTAGTTCACTTCTTGTCATTCCTCCAATTACTCTATAGAATCAACTCTATAGAAATCATAAAGATAATGGAGCTAATCTAATAAGTTAATAGAAAGTGTCAGTGACTTATGTGGGTTAAAGATTTTCACCTTGTTTCTGGGAAATTTACCATTTAAAAAGAGTCAACAGGCAAGGAAATTAGAGGAAAAAGACATTCGGGGGAATTAAGCCTATTCCAGTTACACTTAAACCACAAAGGCACTTGCCTGCCTCATTTGAACCTAAAGCTCATCTAGTCAAAAATTTGAAAGTCAATTTTTTTATTAATCAGATACTACCCTATCATAGAGAATATTTTTTTTCCCCTGAAGTTCTGTGACTTCTTATTTTGTGGGCCATGATGAATAAATTAAATCACATTGCCTAAATCTATAGAAAATAATGAAGATGACACTGAAAACTGTGACTGAATGTTTATAACTGGGCAAGCACAATATACGCAAATCTGTGACTTTTTAAACAATGCAGTATGTGGAAAGTATAACCAAAGTTCCTTTTCTAGCATTGCAGCACCTTCAATGTTGTCTATACTGTCAAGAATTATCTCACATAATTCTTCAACCCCATGGATATGTGGAAAAAGGTGTGCCTATCTAAACAAGAATCATAAATGCCGT
>NW_007729674.1:96346-98269 GCF_000696425.1 Galeopterus variegatus
AAGAATCATAAATGCCGTTCCTGATTCAGCCTTTTCTAACAGGCAACAATGTAATGTTGTTCCCCTTAAGTAATAATGAATAGCTTCTCTGGTTGACTGCCTTACTTAAGAAAGTCCCTGTAAATGTATACTTCTATGTATAATAATGTAGGAAGCAGCAGAAGGAAGATACTATATGTCTTATAAATAAAAGTGATAATGGTAGTGAGACCAAAAAAAAATTGGAAGAGACACATTGTATTCAGAGTAGCTTTGTTTTATCTATGAATAGCCAGTCCTAGTCCCAATTTGGGAACTTTATTGTCTTGTGACACCCTTAGCTTGTCATGGCACTTTAATAGGCGTGAAAGTGACCTTTTAAGTGTGCCTGCTGTGATCCGGTCAGGAGGTGTCGATACTTAACTAGCTCAGGGTTTGAGAAAAAGACTTCACATGTCATTACAGTTAGGTAATTGCTGTGACTTCTACCACAGATTGTAAACATCACTGATATTGTCTCTTTAGAATGTAAAGAAAATGGCTAATGAAAGATATTTTATGAATGGCCATAAGAAAAAAAAAAAAAACAGTTGAAATCCAGAAGATCATCATCTTAGGAAGTTGCACTTTGAAAGGCAAGCTGTGAAAGTGATTTTCTCAAGCTCCCTTCTGGCCAATTCATGGAACAGCAGTAATCAATCACAATTGTTTTATAGAATTGAGTTGCTGGGACCATGTCACAACAAACTGATTAAACCGTCCCAGAAGAAATCACCAACTTTATTGGGACTAATGGTACCTAAAATCTTAAGTTAGAAAGTTGTTTTCATTTATCCTTCAAGAAAAAGTTTTGCTTTTGGAAACTCAGCAAATCTGATTTAATTTTTTTCAGAAATAGACCCTATCCAAGTGGTGCACTACACCATTTTTCACATTTCAGGATATCAAAGGATATTGTGCTTTTAGTAAAATAGTGAGAATTAATCTCCCTTTTGAAATGTTTTACTAATTAACCCCTATTACTACAGAGTATGTCATCAAGTTATTGTCTATCTTTTCTCACACATGTTTATTTCTCTTCTTATTTTAATATATTTAATATGACTGTTTGCCCAGCTTGTTGTTTTTTTAATATGACTTGAAAATCACATATGTGGTTTCAAAACATAAGTATAAATATTTCAATTTTTGAAGCCTAATGATATTTAATAAATGTTATTTAACAATAATTTCTCAGTATGTGCTGTTAACTTCAAGGGAGGATTGGATGAAATTTTCTTATCCACCGTAATAGAAAATCAGGGATGAACTTGAACTCAGGCCAATTGAACACTTCGTTCCTTCTTTCTTTCCTTCTTTCCTTCCTTCCCTCCTTCCTCCCTCCCTTTCCCTGCCCCTCCTCATCCTCTCCTCCTCCTATTATGCATACATCCTTGACTATAACAGCTTCACAGGCCGTCTGAGTCCTAAAATCCAAACTAGTTTGTAAAATTATTCATTATGCATTTTAAAAAGTATGCTCCTTAACATTGAAAATTTTATTTCTGTAAGTTTTTAGAAAAAAACAAGGCTCAAGTATCTGACATTATAAAAATATGGCTAGCAGTTTACTGTCAACAAAAATGATCAACTCTCTATTTAAAATGACAAATGCATTAAACAGGAAGGCAAAGGGATTATCTTTGATTTTTTTTTTAGGAGAATAATATATTAGATAACTTTTCCACTAGGAGTACCGACGAGGCACTAAAAGACCATTTAGATGACTACAAAACCTATTTGTGACATAATGACTGTGACTATGACCACAGGTCAGGAAAGAAGACAATTTTCCTTTTTTTTTTTTTTTTTGTCTTTTTCTGTGTTCGGCAACGGATCGCAACCCTCAGTGTCGCCCCCGTACCGGACTGGGACCGGCAACGGGATCGCAACCCTTGGCATTGC
>NW_007729674.1:99269-130403 GCF_000696425.1 Galeopterus variegatus
CCCGCGCCTCGCTCAGCCAGTGAGCGGGAACCGGTCTGTATGTGGGATCCGAACCCTCGGCGGGAGCGCCGTCACGCTTCCCAAGCAGCGCACTATAGCAGTGCGCCACCGGGCCGACCCAGGAAAGAAGACAATTTTCAAGAGACTTTTCTGAGGTACACTCAATAAGATTATAGAAAGTGAATTGGCATATATAGGTTTCTATTATGAGAGAGTACTTTCAAGAAGTAGGTAAGGGTGAGAAGTATAATAATCCAACGTGTAAGGCCTGGATCCTGAGAAGTGATAATATCATTGATAGTGGTAGATATGAGATTAGGATCAACTGAAATTGGATAGACACTGACAAGAAATTGTGTGACATATGTAGTACTTTACACTTAGGGAACTAAGGCTCAAAGAGGCTTTTTGTTTTTGTTTGTTTTGTTTTCTGTTTTTCACTGGCCTGTGACCATACAACATGTAAGTACTGAGCTAATACTGCTACCTGATCTTACCACGTGAAGTCTGCAGTCTTTTCTACTAATAAATTGAATTAAATATTAAAGGCAAGACAAGGTCACTCTAAACATTTTAGATCTGAAACTTGCTAAAACATAACTTGATTATAATGTGAGTATGGAATGATAAAACTCACTTGGGAATCAGGAGACTAGTAGAATAAGAAGAAATTTTAAGAAATATTATATACATTCTATAAAATAACAATATCTATCATTGAATTTTAATTCAGAGAAACTATGGTATCAAATAAATAACTTCTCATGCAATTGCAAGACATTTTTTGCAGCAAAATGTATATATGTGTGACCACAAATCAAAACAAGATTAATTTGACAACATAGATTTTAGGCATGCAAAAATACAATAAATACAATCTTCAATTGTATAGATAATGGAAACAAAAAGATAACAGGCAAGGATCTTTTATGTCTTACTGATAGAGAAGGATAACAATACAAAAGACCTTAAGCAATAGTCACATGTATAATAAGAAAAGAAGAAAAGTAAGTGATATTTTGCATTTTCAGTTACATTTTTATAATATGTTGGAAGGTGTGACTAGCAGATTTCTTTTAAAACAACTCTACAAATATTAAAGGAAAAAAATCAGAGAGATAAAATATTTTTTCTCAGATTATGTAGCTATTGTGATCCCAAGACTTACACTTTATGTTTAAGTATACAAACATACTAAGACATATCTCAAATGGCCAGTTGGGTATGATGTAATCCTTTGGACCAGTCTTTAGGTATAACTGAATCACCATCATGTATCTTTTTTTAAAATTACATTTAGTTATTTTAATAAGATTTTCTGAACAGGGTTCAAGCATATATTTTTATGCAATCTTTTCAGAGAGACCCTTATTTTCAATTTTTAAGCTTCTTTTTTTCCTCATTGACATTATATAATTCTCTAAGGTTATTTCAAATTTTCTTTAAACAAGTAATAAATTATACATGTATCATCAAATGCATACACTGAGGTGTTGGGTTGTGTGTGTGTTTGTTGTTTGTGTACTTAATTTGAGTATATGACTTTCCAACATTCCTTTGTTGAATTACTTGTTGTCTAATAAAAGTCATCATCAATTGATTTTCTTATTGAAATGTATTGATCATACATATTTGTGGAGAACAGTATTAAATATCAGTGCATGTATACAATGTATGGTGATCAAATCAGGGTAATTAGCATATTCATCTTTGCAAAAGTTAATCATTTCTTTGAGATAAGGACATTCAGTCTCCTCTCTGCTAGCCATTTGATAACATGGAGTAAATTATTGTTAATTATAGATACATAGCTCAACCTTATATCCATAGAACTTATTTTTCCTATCTGGCTGTTATGTGTCCATTAAGCAACCACTCACTATTCCCCCTCCCCCACTTTTGTACCTCTAGTAGCCACAGTTTTGCTCTCTCCTTCTGAAAGTTCAGCTTATTATTATTATTGTTTTTCTCTCTCTCTTTCTCTAGCTCCCACTGATGAGTGAGAATACGTGGTATTTTTCTTTCTGCACCCGACTTATTTCACATCCCACATGCATGGGGTGGGGCAGTTCGCTCAGTTGGTTAGAGTGTGGTATTATAAGACTAAGGTCAGTTGTTCAGATTCTCCATATTGGCCAGCTGCCAAAAAACAAACAAAACTCATCGATTGATATTTATATTATGCAAAAATGTCTATCATGAGTGCTAAATTAAATTGTATATAAAAAATAAATTTCTCAAGGATTATGTTAATGATTTTGTGTATAGGTATCTACCACTAATACTAATGCCTTCAAAGTGCACACATATGCTTTTTTTTTTTTTTTTCCCACTATTTCAGAAGGACAACTTATGGCTGGCTGTGGGCATCCACATTGTCAAACAACGTTGTTTACTATGCACTTACCTCTATGTACTTCCATATTGTTTGTAAGACAAATCCAAGTATTGGTGCCTATGACAATGTAAGACACAAGTTTCAGCAGAGCAAGTCTATGGTCTTTTCTACTAATAAACAGATTAGGCATATATCCACTCTAAATGAATAACCAGTTGTATTAGTCCATTTTATGTTGCTATAACAGAATACCTGAGACTGGGTAATTTATAAAGAACAGAGGTTTATTTGGCTCACGATTCTGGGACAGCTGCATCTGGTGCAGGCCTCAGGCTGCTTCTACTCATGGTGGAAAGCAACAGGCAGTCGGCAAGTACAAGCAGTTCACAAGGCCAAGAGGAAGCAAGAGAGAGAGGGGGGAAGTGCCAAGGTCTTTTAAATAACTAGCTCTCATGGGCACTAACACAGTGAAATCTTACTCAGGGAGAGCAATAATCCATTCATGAGGGATCTACCTCCATGTGTCAAACAGCTCCCAACACTGCCACATTGGGGATCAGATTTCTGCATGAGTTTTGGCAGGGACAACACATCCAAACTATCACTAGTTATGGTTTTCTTTGTGGGAGATGCTGCTTTGGAAAGGATGTTTCAGGAAGCATGTGGTTTTGGTCCCAAAATAATAGAACTATGGATTAAAAGGATGGGTGGCCCATTTTAGCTAAAGGTATGTTAATGCATGATGTTTATCCTCTGAAAATTCAACATGCATGTTTTATAATTGGTTTGCTTTGTTCTCAGAGCACTAGAATAAGTGACTGAAAGAAAGGGAAGGAGGAAGAGTTACAGTATTACCTATAAAACTAAATATACATTTTCTAGTGTATACATTATGCATTTGTCTACAGCTTTTTATTTTTAATGCTATTAGTTGTGTTTAAGGAATCGGAGCTCTTCATCCAAAATCATGCTGTTTTTGCTTAATTTATAGATTTAATAACCTATAGAAGAAGACAGTAGTAGTTTAGGCATTTTCATGACTTACAATAATTATTTAAGTTGAAATTTCAGATTTATAATCAAAGATAGCTGCTACGCTTCATTTATATCTTTACCAGTGTTCTCTTCTCTTCTAGAAATATTTAGTTACCTCTTCTTTTTTACTCAAAGATTTATTTTATGTGTAACTTTTATACATAGAAAGTGACATCATTTTTAAGAAACGTTGATAAAACGTTCTGCTAAAAAATCCTTATTTTTATATTACAATTGAATGTTCTCCATTAGGAATGTTAAATTTACATTCTCATAGTCACATGACAATTTGAATAGGTAAAAGAAATAGCTTACACATAGCTAAAATAAAGAATTAATTTTAATATATTATACTTCCAATAAGTGTTTTGAACAGTAAGATAACTAGTTACTTTTAGAAGAAATACTAAAACTTTATACTATTTTCATTTGCATCCTGCATTATCTACTCATTTGTTTAATCCACTCCTTTCTAGTCCACGTATTTCAGTTTGCATAAAGGAATGTTTTCTTCTAGACAAAGCAACAAGTAGAAAACAGATATTTGAGCTACTAAAACTAAAATAATGTCACATTCTTAGACCTTAGTCTAATCAGTTTCCCATCCTTTTGGTAGATTATTCTGGTGGCAACTGTCAACATCACAAGTATGATGGCAATTCAAATATAAAAAAAAAAAAAAAAGACAAAGAAAAAGAAGAAATGCTCCTAGCTAGGAATTTTACATGATAGCAAAAATAACAGCATTTATACCTAACATTTATATACTTCTTTCAATTAGCCAGAAAGCATTTTATATTTATTTACCAATTCATTTCTCACAATAACATTCTGAAATATGTGCATGTTTAGTCAGGTGTATTAGATCATGTTATAACAAATTAATCACCAAATTTTATATTCTTAACACAGCAAAGGTTTATTTTTGTTTTATGGTTTATATCCAAAGTATAGCAAATTCAAAACTGGGGATGTGTAAAAGGGGTTCTATCCTATACAATCACTCAAAACCAAGGCTGTCAGCAGTGCTATCATCTCTTTGTTGGCTGGAAAGTGACACACTATTATTTGTGCCTACATCCCTTTGGCCAAACTAGTCTCAGACACACATAACAACAAGGGGTAGAAAAATAAGGGGCACATATTGTATAATGAATGCCAGTATCTTTACCACAGTGTGCCGTTCTGATGTGCAATCTATTAGATTCTACTTAGTTCTACTCTCCATAACCATGCCTTTCTTGAGGGCTATGCACACTAATAATCACTTCTGTGTGAAGTTATTAATAGACACAAGATCATTTTAACCAGGCTTGTAGTTTCTTTGGCAGTACAATGTATGTAGATTTTTTTAAATTGGTAATGGATATTCATGAGCTACAAAGCTGATTGTCACCACTCGTTCCCATGATGTGGGGGCCAGATTCATACTGGCTGTATATCCATTAACACAAATTGCATTTGTACCCTGTGTCCCCCACCCAATTATCTCCAACATCTCTCCCCTGCCCCTTTCCCCCAAATTCCACTTTGTAGCCCATCGTGTATGCAAATATTTGCATGGAGTCATTTTTCCAACTGGAAGGCTACAATGGGAGCCACATACAATTGGATCCATACCCTAATGCATTTTTATCTGTAGACTTTTTATTTATTTTTTTTTGGAAAAATCAGATCTAAATCTGATCTATGCCATAAAAGTGAGTTTTACTTTGTTGTTATCATTGGAATGCATTCTCAATTTCAACTTCTAATGTTTGGGTTCTCTAAGCAGTTAGAATCTCTTACAGGGCAAGCATCATCTTTATCTCTGCAGTCTACCCTTTTTCATTTTATCATGTTGGCAAAGTAGCCCATCTCTTTCTTATAAAATCTTAGCAAACACATGCAATTAGAAAAAATTACCTGCCAATAATGCTGTATTTTCCAAATTTCTTTCTATTAGCAACAAGTATTTTTAGTCACATAAACTATCTCCTTATATTTTTAAATGTCAGTTTAACCAAATAATTTGGTGCTGCATAACAATGGTCACCATCTTTCCAGCCTCCAATATTGGCTTTTTTGCTCTCTTCCTCCAGTTGCTAAGCCAATAACAGTTTAGGTTTTTGTTCAGGAAATAACTCTACTTTGGGTAACAATTTCAGTAGCATACAATAACATAGATAGTGTTTCAGCTCCTGTTATTATCTACCTATCAGACAAGATTCTTTTGGTCTCCTGGTCTGTCACCTTTCTTAGACCACCCTTGAAATACTGATGAAATTCTTGTTTGTCATCATCCTGCTTCTTTTCTCAATTTACATCCTTTCATATCCACAAATGAGATATTTGATGAACACTGTGATGACTGATGAAATTCTTGTTTGTCATCATCCTGCTTCTTTCTTTTCTCAATTTACATCCTTTCATATCCACAAATGAGATATTTGATGAACACTGTGATGTTTGCTGTGCCATAGCTACTGCTATCATTTGGTTTTACATATGAGAAAACTGGGGCACAGTGTTGTTAAATTATTAGTCCAAAGTTGCACAACCAATAAAGAGTGGCTCTCTAGAATGCATGAGCATAATTGCAACACTATTAATTAATTTAATTTGCACAACTATGTTATTAGGTGTTTTTTATTTCTCATTTGACAGTATACAACTCTCAGTTTCAGATGTGTCAAAGACAGAACTGAAATCTAAGTATGCAGATTTTTTGACTGTCTGACAGACCCCTCAACCTTAAAATTTTCCAAACTATAATCAGAAAATATATTCTCTTTCCTAAAATCTACTGCTCCTGCTCTATTTTCTGGTCAGGTTGACATCAGTGTCCACAAACTTGACTGATCTCAAGATACTTCTCTTTCTTTTCTTAATTTCCCCTTATTCAATTAGTCACAAGATCCAAAATAACTCTAGAATCTGTACACACTCTGCAGCCTCCATTTCATCTTCCTCAGGTCTAGTTTAGACCCTTATCTTCTATTTCCCTTGGACTATGCAGTGGCCTCCCACCTCTTTACCTGTTTAAAGTTCTTTCCAACTCTCATTTATCCAAACTCCTGGGGAATTATATTTCTAAGATAAATATTTGGTATATTACCTTCCTTTGTAAAAAGCCATTGTGCTTTGCTTCCTTTTCCTCTAGAAAAAACTCTAAACTTTAGCTTAATTAATGGGACTGCAGAGTTGCTGTCAGTCAAGTGAGATGGCGATGGTTATTGTTGGAGCAGATTCCATTAGGAAAGATCAGCTTAGGATATATAACATGTGCATTCAATATCTATATAGAGTTATCAAATTAGCATTTAGATATATGAGGGAACTTCAAAAAGTTCGTGGAAAAGTGGAATGAAAAGATAAAAGTAAAAAGTATAAACTTTAATTCTCACCATAAGCTCCACAAAGTTCAAGACATTTTTGTAAGTGATGCTACCAGCCACTTAGTCCCTCCCTAAAGAACTAAGGGACTTGGGAACTTAACCATGTCAATGCAGTCCTCTTCACATTATTAACTGCATAAAAATGAGTGTCATTTAAATATTTTTTAAGATTAGGAAAAAAATAAAAGATTAGGAAACAAACAAGCAAAAAGTCAGAAGGAGCCAAGTCAGGATTGTAAGGTGGATGCCTAATATTTTCCAATTGAAACTCTCATAAAATTGCTCTTGTTTGATCTGAGGAATGAGCAAGAGCATTGTCATGGTGAAGAAGGACTCTCTGGTGAAGCTTCACTGGGTGTTTTTCTGCTGAAGCTTTGGCTAACTTTCTTAAAACACTCTCATAATAAGCAGATGTTATTGTTTTTCAGCACCCCAGAAAGTCAACAAGCAAAATGCCTTGAGCATTCCGAAAAACTGCTTCCATGACTACTCTCTTAATTGGTCTGCTTTTGCTTTGACAGGACCACATCCACCTCTTGGTACCATTGTTTTGATTGTGCTTTGTCTTCAGGATTGTACTTGTAAAGCCATGTTTCATCTTCTGTTACAGTTCTTCAAAGAAATGCTTCAGGATCTTAACCCTACTTGCTTAAAATTTCCATTGAAAGCTCCGCTCTTGTGTGTAACTTATCTGGGCACCAGATTTGGCACACATTGAGTGGAAAGTTTGCTCAATTTTAATTTTTCAGTCAGAATTGTATAAACTGAACCAATTGAGATGTCTATGGTGTTGACTATTGATTCTGCTGTTAATCATTGATCCTCATCACTGTTCTTTCACACAAGATTCATCAAAAATTTGATGCTTATTGTTGCTTCAATTTTAGCAGAATTCATTTTGCTTTTATAAGAGTCATTTTCAAATTGATGTCTTATCTTTCTTAGTGGCTCTAACTAGATCCTGTTCAGACATCTTATAACAAGTTAGTACAAGTTTATTTCAATGCAAAAAAAAAATTGAAATCCATGCATCATTTTTTCATAATATGCATTTTTTATGAACTTTCTTGAAGACCCCTCATATAAACTTCAAGTCATTATGATATACTTTTATTGAAACCTATGTAAGCAAAGAGAATGATCACTGAGAAAGAATGACTGATGAGGTAAGAAGAAAACCAAGAGACAATTGCATTCTGGAAGGCAAATGAAGTTGGTGTAACAAAGAAGAGGACATTAATAACACTTTCAAATGCTGCTGGCGGTTGAAGTAATTTATCCATTTAAGATTAAAACTTGAACCTAGAAAGAACCTACTATAGACATTTTGATGGACTGGTGGGTTCCAAATCTTGATCAAAGTGGGTATAAGAATGAATTAGAAGAGAATTGGAAGTAGTGAGTATTGACAACTATTCTGAGATAAAATTTTAATAGAAAATGGGAACAAAGAAATGGAGTGGCAGCTGGTGGGGAAAGGCAGTTCAGGTATTCTTTTTAAGAAAGGAGAAATATATAAAAGATGGGAAGTTTGTGCTGATGGTAATAATTCTTTGAGAGAGAAAAATCAATGATGTGAAAAAAAAATAGTAACTAGGGGAGAATTGGTGGAACTATTTCTTGAACTAGGTAAGAGGATATGGAATCTTGTGCTCCAAAGAGGAGATTGAATTTAGACAGAAGCTTGGAAATATCAGCAATAGTAAAAGAGAAAATGTAAAATGTGTTTTCAGATATTTGTAGGCTGGTAAGTATGTTAGGTAGTGTCTGTGGATGTCACCTTCTGGTAATATTTTTATTTCTCACTGAAAAAGGATGTAATGATATTGGCTGCAATTAAGATAAGAAAGGGAATGAATGAGCAAATTGGAATTTAAGAGTCGTGCTATGACACAAAATAATTAACTTTTTTGAATTTTTAATTTTTGTGAACATGTTTAAATCATGAGTGATACACTTACTAATTATATATCCTCAGTCTATCTGAATACCTAGCATATATTAGGCTAATGTCTTTGTTTTGCATTTTGTGTTGCTATAACAAAATACCATAGACTGAGTAATTTAGAAAGAATTTTTTTTCTCACAGTTCTGGAGTCTGGGAAGTCCAAGATCAAGAGGCCAGTAGGTTCAGATGTCTGGGTGAGTTCTACTACTTCCAGAGGGGAGGAACAGTGTGTCCCCACATGGTAGAAGGTGAGAAGGGCAAGAGAACAGAATGGCACATGAAGCATCTTTTATAAGAATGGTGCATGAAGCATCCTTAATCCAATTCACAACAGGAAAAGCCCTCATCACCTAACCGCTTCTCAAGGGCCACATATCTTAATTCCATCATTGTAGCCAATATGCTTCAACACCTGAATTTTGGAGGGAACACCTTCAAACCATAGCAGCTAGTGATAATAATAGCAATAATAATGCTAAAATATTATTAGCTTACATTTATTAGGTAGATATTATTTGTCAGGTACTGTTTTAAGTGCCATATATAAATTAACTAATTTAATCCTTACAACAAGTCTAGGAATTAGGCAATAGAATATCTCCATTATAAGATGAATAAATTAGCATAGCAAAAATGATGTTTACCCAAGACAACACATTTAAGGGAAAAGTTGGTAAAATTTTAATAAGAAATTATCTCAAGTATGAATAAATTTATTAGAACTCCAGAAGACTGACAGACTTCAGAATTCAGTGTTGAAGTACCAGCCACTTCAGTAAGGAGAGGAGATGTCTTGAAACAGGATTTAGGACTGTATCCATTACACCCTATAAGTGACCACATATTTAAACTCCTTATAAGGATTTTTCTGTATTTATAAACAAGCACCAGAGGCCATGTGAGAAGATGTCCCTGATAAAACAAATTCTTTAAATGTTGTCTGAAAGCATCCAACAAAGAAAACCTTAGACATGCTCCTTGAAGTCAGGGTGTGCACCTAGAGTCTTTTATATGTAAAACAACTTGCGAGTGATAGGACTTTGCTGCTGATACTGATTACAAAGGTGATGATTTCATGGCTTTTTAAATCCACATCTTTATATGCAGATAGCAATCACCTTGGAAGACTGATTGCTAATGTTCAAATTGCCTTTTGTGCGAAGCTGACAAATTTTAGACCAAATTGCTGTTGGCTACGTTTTGAGAAAGGTAGATCTTAATAATGACATTTAATTTTTCTTTTTGAACAAATGAATGAGTTTTGAGACTGTTTCTACAAAGACAAAGCACTATATAAATTCCACATGAAAGCAAATCCTAATTTAAAAAATAATACCCTAATGATGCCTAATTACTTCCTTGAGAATAAGCAGCAACCTAATTAGTCACCTTTATCTTCGTATGCACCTGGAATTGCTATTGTGAATAAAGCATACAAAGCACAGTCCATTTTTAAAACAATACTCTTCAGTGTAGAAAACCGAGAAGGTTTGGGTTAGGAAGGCAGGGTAATTTATGACAAATCATTACAATTTCTAATGGTATTTGATCTATTTTTGAGAGAATTGATAAAATAATTAAGAGAGTTTAGAAAACTTTCCATTGTAAATTACACAGAATTATTTTAGGACTAAACATAAAGCATTTCCCATAAGGTAGGTAAAATGTAGTTTAAGGAGACAGTGTGTCTGTATATGTCAGACATTTCTCTGCCATAGTAAATGGCAACTATTAACTCCAAACTTTGAGATTCTATTTGGAAAGAACTCAGAAATCTCTTCTCAGGTAGATAATGTCTTCCCAGAAGTGGTTTGTAGACAGGATAGATTAGCCAAACTGATGACCACTCAAATGCGTTTCTGGAGGTGAGCCTTTGCAGACAGAAAGGAAAAATAAGTTTCCATGTCTTCACCACTGCCACAGTGAATGGCTCAAAAATCAGTTTGTGCCATCCTCTATAAAAATTGAAGTGAGAAAGGCGAGGCATATTTTCTCCTTGATTGCTGCAGAAAAGCCAGTTCTTACCTGCAGTATTAATGCCACAAATCTTCAGGAATATTTAAAGTGGTCATTCTACCTATGTGGAAACAATTCTACTTCATGATAAAATACAAATAAGTTAGCATGGGAGGTAAGGACACTTTTTCTGATTACTATTGAGTTTTTCTGGTAGTTACTTTTTAATTAGCATGTAGCATATTACCACAACTTTGGCAAATTAAAAGAATATGCATATATTAATATACAGTTTCCAGTGACTCAGGAGTCTGGCTGTTGCTTAGCTAGTTCCTATTCATACAGTCTCACAGGCTATAATCAAAGAGTGAGCCAAGGCTGGGTTGAAGATTTGGCAGTTTGACTAGGAGAAGATTTGCTTCCAAGCTCCATCAGTTTGTAGAGCATAATTCATTTCCTTGCAGCTGCAGAACTGAGAGCATTAGTCTTTTGTTGGCTGAAGGCTGAAAGCTACCCCCAGCTCCTAGAGGGTTTTTCAGTTTCTTGAGGCCATCTGCAGTTCTTTACCACAGGGACTTCCCCAACCTGAACACTTCATCAAGCCAGCAAGTACAGTCTCTAGAGCAAGTAGGCTAGCAAGATGGAGTACTATACAAAATAGCTTACTCACAAGAGTGATGTTCTATCACCCTTGCGATATTAGATGTGATTACAGATCCCACCCTCACATCCTTACTTAAGGAGCGAGAGTATACAAGGTCATAAACTTCACCTGGCAGAGATCTAGCGTAGGGGGCACCCTAGAAACTGTCTACCTTTGTCACCTATTTACCATGGGGTTTTGTTTCCTCTGTCTCAGTAAACACATTTTTGTAAATTCTTAAATAAAACCATCAAATTGTTGAGACCTTTTGTTAGGAGATTTCTTTAACAAATTCTGTGCACTTCGGTCCTCAGTGTTCCCTAATGACTAACACTGCATTGTTCTCCAGTCTCCCACCTTGTTCACTAGAATCAAGGGCATGTTGACAATTCAAAACTGTGTAGCATTTCAATTTTTAGGTTCTTAACAGCTATATGTAGTCTACATAAGTAAAAAGTTCAAGAGACCCAGTTAGGCAGGCATAGCTCTTAGGCTCGAATCAGTTTCTCAGTGATAATGATCAGATTACTCCTTTTTATTACTTTTATTTTATGTAGACTCTTCTCCAGCATTTCTTTAAGCTACTAAATTTTGCCTTCCCTTTAGTAACAGGGAGAGAATATCCTTCCTAATCTATTCCTTGATATGGTTCAGCTATCCAAGAAAAGGCTTCAGTACTGACAATTTTCTCTGAACACCCAGATTGTTTTGTTTTGATTTAGTTTTTTGACTAAATCATTTTTAAATGATTTGATGTTCAGATTTTTATACCTCTTATTTCACTTGGCATCTAGCTAGAGATGTCCTGATTAATCTTCACAATTAAAGAAACTTCTATCGTCTCTTCAAAAAAACCATACGTGTCTGAAAAGTAATTTGGTAAACTGCATATTTATAAATATACAAAACACTATTGTTTTCTGGATTTTCCAAATTGCTAAGAAGTTATTTTGACTTCCAGACAAAATATATTAGTATTGCTTCAATTGTTGTGATAATCACTTATTCAAAGAATTCCTTATTAGTCTATTAGATATTCAGGTCATATTCTATGTCAAGCAAGAAAAAACTACCATCTGAGTCAAAAAAAATAAAATTACAACAACTCCATTATTCCTTTATTCACAATGTATTTCTCTGGGTCTTCAGCAATTTGTTTCTTACCTCACAATAACCTCTGCTAATGTTCACTTCCTCACACTTGTTCAGGTTCTCTAAGCATCTGTTTCATATACCTGAAGAATTTCTTTTCTTTTCTCTTTTTTTTAAGCATACATTTTCTACTTTAAAAGTTAATCCTACTTGTCTACATCATTTTTTGTTTTCTCTTTGATTTTCTGAGAGTGTAGCTAAGTAAAATTTCTCCAATATTTATAAATTTCCCATAGATGGCTTCATCTTCACTTTGAGACTCTATTTAACAGCAAAATTCCTAAGTAATTACAGGAAGATTTCTCTTTTCCAAAGAGATTTCTCTTATCCCTTATAATCCTGCCCCATCTAAGGCAGAAGGAAAACACTGAGAAAAAGTTGTGAATTTTATAGTCCCAAAGAATAGAATCACTAAAAGACTGAGACCTAATCATAGGACTAGGGTACGCTTCTATTGCCACACCTTACTGACACATTACTAAAGGTCTGTTTATAGCAGTTTCTTTTAACTGGTACATCATGACCAGATACCAAGAAAAAATTGCAAGGCATACCAAAAGAGAGAAAACAATTTGAAAAGACAGAGAAGCATCAGAACAAGAAGTGGCAGGGATGTTGAAATTAACAGACTGGGGATATAAAACAAATAAGATTAATATGCTGAGGGTTTTAATGGATAAAGTAGACAGCATAAAATAATAGACTGGTAATATGAGCAGAGATGGAAATCCCCCCCCCCCATAAAAATAATTGCTAGAGGTCAAAAACACTGTAACAGAAATGAGAAATGCCTTTGATGGGCTTGTGAATAAACTGGACATGGCTGAGGAAAGACTCTCTGAGCTTGTGGATATACCAACACAAACTTCAAGATTGAAAAGTAAAGAGAACAAAGATGTAAAAAGAAAAAAACAGAGCAGAATATCCAAGGATGTTGGAAAACTACAAAAGGTGTAATGTACACATAATGGGAATACAGAAACATAATAGGAATACGAGAAGCATAATGGGAATACAAGAAGTAAAAGAAAGGAAGAAAGGGATGGAAGAAATATCTGAAACAATAATGGCTGAAAATTTTTCCAAATTGATGTCATCCACCAAATCACAGGTTCAGAAAGCACAGGGAATAACAAGTAGGATAAAAGGCAAAGAAAACAAATAAACAAACAAAACCTTAAAAACTACAGAAAATAAATGATAAAGAAAAAAATTCTAAAAAAAGCCAGAGGGGGGAAAAAAAGAAACAGATAAGTATTACACACAACTTCTCCAAAACCATGCAAACAAGAACATGTATTGAAATATTTAAAGTGTTGAAAGAGGAAAAAAAACCAAAAAATCAACCTGGAATTTTGTGCCCTGCAAAACTATCCTTGGAAAGTGAAGGAAAAATAAAAACTTTCTCAGACAAACAAAAATTGAAAAAATTTGTTGCAGTAAACCTACCTTGAAAGAAAAGTTCAGTAGGTTAAGGAAAATGACATAGGTGAGAAAATTAATTCTACATAAAGAAATGAAAAGCAGTAAAGAAGGAATAACTGAAGGCAAAATGTGAATAGCCCTGTTGTTTATATTTTTTTAAGTGTTATTATCTTAGCTTGTGAGAAAAACAGCTCCAAATCTTCTTACCTACTTACCACATGCAATTACAACATTCACATCTCAGCACGGAAGCTTAACCAGCTCCCTTTGATGTGCAGCTCCCTTTTATTTTCCTACAGCATTAAATGATGACACATGAACCTATGTGCTTCCATTAGAACAACTGAAATGAAAACATATACTGTTTGGTATTCTGCTCTATACTGCTCTTCTAACAATCTCTGACATTATCAAATAGACCAAGGCCCCTGCTCTTCAAGAGTTCTCACCCAAGGAACTCTGCCATCACTCTGCAACTTATCTTCAATCCTTACACTTAGGTCATGTTCCCAGGCCCTATATGTCCAGTATTTGGTATGACATTAGCACATGGCCCCAGATATTCCTCAGATCTACTTTTAGTAATTACTAATCCTTGCATTAAATATGCACAAATTATATAAACACTCACCTGAGGTTGCCATGTTTCATTACACTATAGTACGTACATACTGTGGGAAGCAGTCTCTGTGGAGTTATGTAGCACGGTGACCCTGCCTGAGCAGTATCCAGAATACACAATTTTTAATTACCTGAATTCTCAGTTAACTCTGAGTGGAGACTTTAACAAAGTCATTTTTTTCACATGTAGGTCTGACTCAACTAACTATGCTGTCTTCTCCAAAAATCTACTTCTCATACCTTCAACTTGACTAGGAAGGTAAAATATCAGCTAATGCTTCTGCCCAAAAAGAAAATTCAGCTATTAATATAGAAAGTGATATAGTTACACATTATCTGATAAAATTGAGTGTTAAAGGTTAATTATTTTCAGATTCTGGATGCATACGTAATAACAAAGGAAATTAAAGTTTATGCCATTACTACTTATAAACATTCATACATAGATATATACACACACACACACACATACATATATATATACATATATATATGTATATATATATACCATTTTATATCTTTCTTAATCTTGCAAATGCACAAAGTACCAAATCCAAAATTTTCTGGACTCCATTACCCTTACTGCTGAAATGAATAGCTCTTCAGAAAGAGAAAAAGTTGGCTACTATGTGAATCCTGTGTAGTATACAGTCCCCATTGTTAAAGAAATTTGGATTCTGACATCAGCATCTAACAGGCCACAGAGCTACAGAGCATTTCAACTTGTGGTAAGAAAAAAAAAAAAAAAAGACAAATGTACAGTCCTGAAAAGAAAGAATAAAAATGGCTGAGTTTCCATGGATGTAGGTATGAATTATAGTAATAATCTGTGCTGGTATATTTTCCCATTTCATTAATTTGCCTCTCTATTTGGTTTCTATTCTCTTGTCAACCAAATGGCCCTCAGTAGGTCTTCTATTGAACTGTACTATTCAAAAATCGTCATGTCTGTACTTTTTAGCATGCTTTGATAAGTAACTGTAGAAGATGTGATTCAAGATTTACTGACTATTATTTCCCTATTGAATACTTAACTTTGTACCAAATTAGTGGGGAAAAAAAAAAAAATTAGCCAATTCAAGAGTGTGAGATTGACACCAAGGATCTAGTCTCTACCTTTTTTCCCCTTTCACTGCTGGTTTCCTTGAGGAGTGGTTTATTCCTAAACCCATTTCAAGCCGTCCTTTTCACCCTTTTACTCACTTGGCCAATGAAGAGGTAGATTGACTTCTCTAAAGCAAATTTGGAAAACATTGACTTAGAATGCAAAGCTGAACACTGCCTTTTTCATTCCTCTTAGCAATTAGCTGCTTACGGGAACATAAGTTCTTTTCAACTTCCTGCTGCAGGTTATATGCAGGAGCCTATCTGACAACACTCTCCAGGACATCCAAAATGATGCAGAATTAAAGTGTTGAGAATTGGCATCATGACATTTCCTGGATTTCAAAGTGAGTATTTTTAACATTTTATAATGCATGTAATACTTGCTGTAGGTCTTTGGTGGATACATACCCTGTAAGTAAGTTTCTTCCTATTTCTCACTTGTTGAAATAATTAATAAAATAATACCAAATTTTATCAAATAATTTTCTGTATCTGAGGTCATCTTTTATTTTTCCAATTTTTCAAAATAAGTAAATGTATTAAATTGTGTTTATGGGGTTTTGGGTTTTTTTTTTTTTTTTTTTTTTTTTTTTTTTTTTTTTTTTAATTTTGTCAATATACACTGTATATGATTATTATGGCCCATCACCGACACCTCCCTCCCTCCTCCCTCTCTCCCCTCCCCCCCAAGAATGTCCTTTGCGTTTGCTTGGTGTAACAACTTCATGGAAGTATAGTTGTTATATCTTCTTCCCCACCCCACCCCCCTCCGGTTTTGTGTGTGTGTGGGTGTGTGTGTGTGTGTGTATTTTGGTAATTTAAAATGTACCTAGCAAACCTGGAATAAACTCAAGTGTGTCATGTATATTTCTTTTTACTTTCTTTTTATTGGGGACGGAGGGATTTGCATTACTAGCTTACATTATTTTAAGAATTTTTAAATTTATATTTGTGTGTATGATTAGTCTGAAGTATAGTTGTTATATCTTCTTCCCCACCCCACCCCCCTCCGGTTTTGTGTGTGTGTGTGTGTGTGTGTGTGTGTGTGTGTATTTTGGTAATTTAAAATGTACCTAGCAAACCTGGAATAAACTCAAGTGTGTCATGTATATTTCTTTTTTCTTTCTTTTTATTGGGGACGGAGGGATTTGCATTACTAGCTTACATTATTTTAAGAATTTTTAAATTTATATTTGTGTGTATGATTAGTCTATTATTTTTCTTTCTCATATTTTCTTGTCTTTGTTTAGAATTATCTATTCCCTCAAAGATGTGATGAAAGCCACCTGTAAAACTGAATTTGAACCAGAATTTATTCTTGTACAAGAACTAATGATTTACTTACTTTAATGAATTTCAAATGTATCGTGGTTTCTGAATTAACCTTGTAAATAGATATTGTTCTTATATTTTTCCTATTTCTCCCAGTTTTTCCTTTCTTTTAGAATGTAATTTACGTATCTTTTAATTATCATTTTAGTTTTTTCTACATGCATAATTATATCCCTTTTCATCTTAATATTGTTTTTTGCAACTCCGCACTCTTTTCCTTGATGTACCTTTCATGTTTTTTTTCAATTTTATCAGTATTTTTAAGAAATCAACTCTGGGTTCTATTAATTCACTCTATTGTATCTTTGGGTCCTATATTTCAAAAATTTATTGTTTTATGTATTGTTACCATTCTTTATTCTTTTTTTTCCTACTCTTTTCTTTCTTACTTCTTAATTTGGTTGCTTAGTTCATTTATATTCAGTTTTCAATTATAAATGAAGTATTTAAAATCCTATATAACTCCTTTTAATTTCTACTTTAGCTTTGGCCTATATATTTTGTTATAAGTTTTTCTTGTGTTATAATTGTTGTAATTTCCATTATGTCATAATATGTTATATGTCCCATTAGGATGTATTCTTAGATAAATATACAATATATTTAATATAAACTTATTGCCAATAAGACACAATAAGTCAAGTTTATAATAAATGGTCATAGATCATATATTTATCCAAAAATACATCCTCAGGTCATTTCTTATTTCTTATTTTATTTTTGTCTCTCACCTCTAAAAATTTTCTTTTAATTTCTTCCCAGATCAACCATACATTTTGTTTTTATTTTATATTTTATCCAGAATTTTATTTAGAGTATAATGGGAAAGTTTGCTTGGGCAATAATTTCCACATTATTAAAAAGAAACTACTCGATATTATTTTAAAATAGATAAATGAGGTGATTTTTTTTCTGGGATTCTTGAGGGAGTTCTCAATAGATCCATGTTTGTGCAGAATTTATGGTGATTAAGAAAACCTTTAAGAGTTATCATGATATTAGGTTCAAACATACAGGATTGCCATTTTTGAGTTTACAAAATTGAATATGAACAATTTCACACATGATTTAATCTAAATACCCATTTTTTAATGTATTGAACAGTGACAACATTTAATTAGTTGTGTAGAATATTAAAATAATAAATTGGTTGTTCTGCTATGCATTACTTTTAGTTACATAAAATATATTTAAAAGTTACTCAAATGTATCAATCTGTTGTCATAAGACCACAGATTTTTTTCAACCTCTTCCTTGATTTTGAGTGCCTCTCTCTCCCAGCACGCCTACCTCAGCAGACCTATGTCAAACAGTTAATAGGCATGCTCCCATATTTTTCTGTGCTCATATAATTTTATATATATATATATAACATATACATGTATGGAGATATATATATATATATATTTATAGATACATGCAAATGCAGATGCATTTTTTAAAAATTAATTTACAAAAATAGTACACCATTTTCTATATTTCACTTTCTAATTTAATATTTCATAAAAGTATTTGCATATATGTAAGTAACCCAATGTTTTATTATGGCAACCTAATTTTCCATAGCACTAAAGTAACATTATATGCTCAATTATTATATTAATTGTGGGTGTTCCTTGGTAAAATATTGTGTATCAGACATAATTTTATTTAGGACAACCATTATTATAGAGTAGGATTAGAGATATAAAGGAAAAATAGTATTTGGATACCAATATTACCACAAAATGGTTATCAGTGGTATTTGTCAAGTCTCAGTTTTTGAAAAAAAAAATCCTCATTATTTATGGCCATTTAGAAAACTTAGCTCAAGATTATGCCATCTATAACTTCTAAGGCAAGAAGTACCAATCAACTTCACTTTTTCTAATAGAAGATTATTTAGATATATAATGTCTTGATCTAGGTACTTGGTAAATTTTTAATATTAGATATTTTAATTAAGTACTTCCAAAATATTTTGAACAAAGTAATATATTGTATGGCAAATCATACTGTATTCTTTGGGGTATAATCTTTGTAAGGTTAGAATGTGCTTTAGCTCTGCGTTAATCTCCTAATTGACAAACAATACAAAAAATAAAGGTTTAGAAATGATTTTTAAAATATTTAACAGCTTTATTAAAGTTCAATTTATATACAATTTATTATATATATTTAAAGTGTATAATTAGATACATTTTGACTTATGTATGCACTTGCAAAACCATCACTACAATCAAAATAATGAATGTACCTTTCACACCCTAAAGTTTTCTCATACCCTGTGTAATCCTTCTATCCCACTCTGTCAACTCACTCTCTGCTCTCATCCATAGGCAACCACCGATCTGCTTTGAGTCACTACAAATAGGCATACATATTATGGTAACAGTGCATGTACTTTTTTTGCTTAGCTTCTTTTACTCATCATAATTACTTGAGATTAATCTTGGCTGTTTACTCATCCTTAGTTAACCTCTTTTTATAGCTGAGTCCATTATAGCTATGTCCATTGTATGAACATACCACAATATACTTACCCCTTTACTTCCACATGAACATTTGAGTTATTTCCTGTTTGGTGGATACTACAATAAAACATCTATAAATATTTGAATATATGTCTTGGTATGGACATTAACTTTCATTTGTCTTAGGTAAATGCTTAGGAATGGAATAGCTGGGCCCATATGGTCATATATGTTTACCTTTTTAAGAAACTGAGAAGCTGCTTGTCAAAATAGTTGTACAATAGTGCATTCTCACTAGAAATTATGAGAGTCCAAGTTGTACTACATCCTCACCAACTCTTGGAGTAGCTTTAGAGTGAGAAACTCTTGGTCATTCTTAGGGGAGTTCTTGCATGTCACTGGGCTTTGCTACCAGGAACTCCACCATGTTTTCATGAAGAAGATTTGAGAATGATCCGCTCATGTCTCTGGCAGAAGGAACAGAGGAGAAATTATTGCAAAATGTAACCAGGACCTTTTCCATAACAAAGGCTTACTTTCCAGGGCAAAAGACTTATCCCAGATACAAAGAGGGCATTCTTTCCACTGAAGCCTACTCTAGCTTTCCCACTTCATCTAAGAGGGAAAGGCAAAATATGGTCAACTGGGATCAGCACTTCAAGGAAATAGATTGGGAAGGCTGCAACCAGGGAAACAAGTAGGGGAAAAAGAGAGAGAGAAAAAAAAGTTGCAGTTCTGGAGAGATAGTTGTAAGGTACAGGAACAAGTCACAGGGCCACTTAAAGATTAAGATTTAAAGGGTAAATTTCAGAAATTCTCTCTTCCCCACACCTACCATCAATCAAAATAGTTCAGGGATCCAGTATAATAAAACTGAATTAGACCTGAAAATTGCTGGAAGACACAGACTGTTTCTGGAAGAAGACTTAGGGCTGACCAAAGTAAAGATGGGAGACAAAAACAAGGACACAGTATAATCTGAACCTTCTGACACTTACGGCTATAACAAGCATTAAACACAATGGAACTCCTAGCAAAAATAACCTAAACCCCATATTAAAGGCTATTTAACTCAGTATTATTTAATACATCATGTCTTGCTTTCAACAACAACAAAAAAAATTACAAGACAAGCAGTACTGGATTATAACCCAAAGTATAAAGTAAATAGTCGTAATTCCATACTGATATGAAAAAATTATTTAATAAATAAATAAATAGGGGAGAATAGACAAAAATCCTCTGCAGAATTCAGAATAACATACAATTTCTCTGTATTTACGTACTAGAGCATCACCCTCCACAGTTAAGTGTGGGCTGGGCTCAGTGACTTCCTTCCAAAGAGCAACTTTACAGTGGAGATAATCTGACAAACACAAGCTCAAGTCAAATGATCGAGAGCAGTAAGTCATGTTGATATATGATATGATGTGATGAGAATGGCGCTTTACCCTGTGGTCTCCTTTCCTAAAACTCATAGCCTAAGTATAATAATGAGAAAAACATCAGACAAATTGCACCTGAAGGACGTTCTACAGAATAACTGACAAGTATTACTCAAAACTATCGAAGTCATCAAAAATAAGGAAAGTCTGAGAAACAGTCACAGCCAACTAGATCCTGAGGATACCTGGCGACTAAATGTTGTGTGGTATCCTGGATGGGATTCTGAAACTGAAAAAAGAACATTTGATAAAAATTAACAACATCTAAATAAATTATGGACTTTAGTTAATAACACTGTATGCATGTTGGTTCATTAATTATGGAAAATATACAACAATAATGTGAGATGTTAATAAAAGAGAAAAACGGTGCATTGGGCTTATGGGTACTCTGTACTATCTTCATAAGTTTTCTGTAAATCAGAAACTATTCTAAGATGGAAAGTTTATTAAAAATAGTGTTAATTAGTGTGAACTTCTAACCAGTCTTAATGTGTTCCCAATGCATTGATTTTTGCATGGCACATCCATCAATGCTTTGTAAAACTAGTCAGAAAAAGTTGTTTTACATAAACTTTCTTTGTCTAAATTTCTCATTTAACATTTCTAATTTAATATACACTGTTTCAAAATAATTCAGATTATTGATTTGTTTTTCCTTTGATTTATTTTTTATCTTATTTTGGAAATGATACACTGAAGGCCTTGTGTGCCTAAGGCTCCTTAAGTAATTGGAATTCAACACTAAAAATGCCTATAAAAATAAACCATGCCACTATAGAAGAGATTGCATAGCTAATAAAGAAAAAACAATTCAAATAGTGGGGACCAAAAGGAGGAAAAAAGGAGACATATTTTTAAGTAAAACTTCTGTATTTGGTATTAATAATTATGCTCGCTTCAGCACATTGGTATACTCTTTTAATACAAAGTACACTATGTTTTCAAAATACTTGAAATTGATTGACAAAATACTTGGCATTACATCTGCCTTTCAGAAACAATAATGTGTATTCAGTAAAGAAAGCCTCTTTCTCAAGCTTCCAATTTTCACAAGTGTAAATTATTTTTTACACACTTCCAGCCTCATGTATTACTACTTTCTCCTCTCCACCAAAGTAGATTAATTTGCTTGATTAAAGGGGAAAGAAATTCCATATGTCTTGATTTAGCAAAAATTTTGTTCAAAAGTCCTTAGGCAAGGGAATCTGATCACTTGTTCCTTCTGTTCTACCTGCAAAAGTACAAGGTAGCAACTCAGTTCATCTTGAGTCCTTCGTAGGCTCAAAGGTTGGCTTGGGTGAGCCAGGGGGTGGAGGTGGGGTACGAGGAGTTTGCACACACAGTGACCTCTTCATTGGAGTTTCAGTCTCCAACTCATCCTTTTTCAGTGACTAAAGTGATATATTTTTTTTCTCTTTATTTTACTGTCCTGTATTATTGCTTAGTAAGTTAAGAATTTACTAGGAAAAACGATTCATTAATTAAGTCTCTTCAAACTTGAATCAGAAGGAACAATTCTAAATTTTGTAGCATCCATAAATACATGTTTACATGACTGTATACACATGGCAACATAATGTGAGTGGGAATAGAGGGGAAAAAAACAGCAGCATTAAATACATTTTAAACTTTTATATAAAAAAAGAAAAATCTGCCATTAAATAGCTCAACAGATTCTGGGTCACCCTGTTTATCTCAGTCCTCATACGGAACAATGAATGCACTGTGATCAACGAGTCTGGTAAATTTTGTCTATAATATTCTTCTCTAGAAACAAACCAAAAAACATCTTTTTTGTACAAATGTGAAAACATGTCTGTGGCAGAATTGATTCATGATGGTCCTAGAATCTCTTGTTGCAAGGAACCAAAGGTGCTTTTAAAAATGTCTAGGTAAGCTTTAAAAAATGAAAAGAAACTTTTGCTGGCTTAATTATGGTAAAGAAAAAAGTGAGTATGGTTTGTTGAAACAGGTTGAGTAAATTAAGTAAATTAGAGAAATTATGCATCATTAGTATTGACAATGAAGAGAAAAATAACATAAAGGTACCAAAGAGTGGTTGGAAAGCATACATGATTTTCCAAAATGTCTATCTATAATGCTATATATTGGTCAACCCACATTTTGTGAGTCTTATGTTGAAGTTAATCTAATTATGCACCATGTGTTGGGTTGGGTTTTTATTATACTTATTATACTTCAATTAAATATTAGGGAGGACATATGTGCAATGTTAAATGGTTGGAGATGTTCAGAAGAAAAATAGTTGTCCTACAAAAGGGAAAGACAATCTACACAATACAATTGAAATAGGAGGCTATTTCAAAAAGTTCATGGAAAAAATAGAATTAAGATGATACAAATCTTTCCAGGAACTTTATGAAGTACCCTCATAGAATGTTTGAAGACCATAAATTCAGGGGAGCAAACCTTTGGTTTGCAAAGAAGTGGAAAATCTAAGGAAAAGAAAATTAAAGAATTATGTAGAATGAAGTAATCCAAGAATCTAGTGAGAGTTCGTCCAGTCAAGGTCACATTAGATGCTAAAACAGCACTTGTCCATGGATAAGCCCCACATTACAGTAATAGCATTATAATGAGAAATGACACATGCAAATGACAAAAAATGTATTACTTACAGGGTACTGTCCTTGCTTTGGCTAGATTCATATTCAAGAAGGGTTTGGGGAGGAAATTGGGAGAGGCTTGTGATAGAGAAAACAAATAATGTCTTGAGGAAAATAAACTGAATTTTTATATAAAAGAATTAACATCACACTATACACTAAAAAAAATTTCTGGGTATGCTGTATATCTAGGGACTCCAGTGAGAGTCAATACAAGTATAAATCCTGTAATTGCATGTTTATATTATAATCCCTTGTTATTTTGTACTTCATCATCTCCAGAAGGCATCTTTGGATTTGGAAAAGTTGGAAGTTCATACTACCAGTATGTACTATTTTGCATTAGAAATATTCTCTGTATATTAAATCCCAGGTATTAAGACATGAATTCCTTAAGTGCAGACACCATATTTTGTGTGCAGACACCATATTTTGTGTATAACCATTCAGAATGTTGCATGAGGCTATACACATAGTAACTATATGATAATTTCTGAAATATAAAGAAGTAAATAGATGCAGTTTCAGGACACTTAAATTCTACATGCACGTACTGGACGTCATAATAACTCAAGAAACATGAACTCATATTATTATTACATTTTATAACCAAAACAACTCTTTAAAATTATGCAGTATGACTTGAATCAAAAACATATTTTCTTCCAAGTTAGCATATCAATTTAAGCGTATAGCTTGCTAATGCTATATTCAAACCAGTTAAAGCATCAGTTTTCCATTTTTTCCCCAAAATGCAATATGCAGAATTTTACATTAAAGGAGAAAAAAGACAACTGACAGATAGGGACAAGAAATGATTGGCTTTTTTCACTAAGTTCTTGATGGGCAGAGAAAGTCATGACACTCCTGGACAGGCGATGTTTCATTTTAATGCATTTCACTGCTTCTATAATTCATTAATTGTTTCTTTTCTTCTTTTTTCTTTTAACTCTTCTTTTTTTTTGTATTATTACTTGCTGCTCTGTATATTAAATCCTAACCCCTAGCAGTGCCTTCGAGATATCTCACAGATAGATAGGAAATTGCTAACAATGCAAGCTAGCTTAAAAAGGAAATTACAGAAATAGGCCATGACCATGACTGTCATAGCATGTGTTGCCCAGGGCTTTATCCTGCCATCTCAAGAACTTTCTGCTAATAGGAGCAGAGCTGTCAGGCAGGGCCATAGTATCAATTTCTCATTTTACTTTAATGCTGCATTTCATGAATTTTGCTTTACAAGAGATGTTCAGGCTTACTTAGCTTTGTTTATGAGATCGAGATCAGCAGGAGTGAGGGCAACTGTTTGAACTGGGAATTTAGCCCCACAAATAGCTTGAGATGGAGAAAAAAATTAAGGTCTGAGATGCTGGCAATTATCCAGGAACTTTGCTTCCATGGAAAATGTGCAACTGTTTGAACTGGGAATTTAGCCCCACAAATAGCTTGAGATGGAGAAAAAAAATTAAGGTCTGAGATGCTGGCAATTATCCAGGAACTTTGCTTCCATGGAAAATGTGTAGACTGAAGAATCAAGAGAAAACTGTCTCCTGCCCCATTATACAAATTCATTAGGAATAGAGATTCCACATGACTAAAGTAGAGTATATAAGCCCATTTGAGTACTACTGATTACTGATACTCATGAGGACCAGAATCAGGAATATTATGTTAATCATGATAGTGACTTTCTCACTCACTGATGGTCACAGACTTAGTCCTGAGACATGCCAATTATTTTCTTACTGTCCATTAGTTTGTTTACAAGTAAAATTTCATCAAATACTATTCTGATTTTATAGATGGAGAAATATAGGTTTAAATTAGTAAACCATGTGCTAGTAACCCCAGATGAAATGTAAGAATGGGGACTTATTTATCATTACCTTCCAAGAGACTTGTGTGTTTCTGCTCAAATTTAGTAACTCAGGAAAATGAATTCAAAGTCTTGGGAAAGGAAAACATATCATATAGACCATCTTAAGTGATTGATGTTTATGTTTCTTTATACCCAACCAATTTTTAAAAAAATAATTTTTTACTTTTTCATTGTTAAGCTCTTAATTTAAAATATCTTATTGGTAGTGATTATACTATTTTTACTATCTATTATGCTCCGCATGGCTTCATTTCATATTTATGGTTATTACTGCCATAATCAGTTTCAAGTTTTCCACTTTTTAAGAAAAACATTTACACTTGCTAATTTTACTGTCAATTTCAAAACAAATGAAATGAGAAAAAACAAGTATGTAATAAAGCACAATTATTGCTCTTTTAGATGACAAAATATTCCCAGGAAGTTTTACCTTTATTCTAAATAGCTGTAAAAGTTTACTCAGATCCAATATAAAGGTGATATATTATGGAGATATGGAAAAATATTTGTCAAAAGTGTATTTTCCTTTCTGCATCTGGTTTTTTTGCTTAACATAATGTCCTCCAAATTCATCTATGTTGTTGCAAATGACAGAATTTCCTTTTTTTTTTTTTTATGGCTGAATAGTGTTCCAACTTGTATATATACATTTTCTTTACCTATTCATCCATGGATGAGCATTTATGTTGATGTCATATTGTGAACTGCACTGCAATAAACATGGGAGTGTATATGATAATGATAACTATGTGAGACAGTGCATTTGTTAATTAGCTAGATTTAATCATTCCACAATGAATGGGTACTTCAGAACATAATGTACATAATAAATGCATAGTTTTGATGTGTCAATTTTTAAAAATTAAATAAATTTGTAAAAAGAATTGATTTTCTTGCTTGACCTTTATCTGCTTTCCTCTCCTTTCGGCTACAGTATACCAGTACTTATTTTTCTTGTGGGTCCATTTGAGATACATTTTGACAATCAGCTCTGCCTATTAGTTTGCTTTCTTAATGTAGATAAAATAAGAATGCAGGATAATAATAATAATAGTATGAGATAATAACAATCTTCAGGGCACACAAAACAGAGTGCCACACAAAGTAATGTTCTGAGGGCTAATATTTGAGAAATATGGTGGGAGAATTTATAATCAGAAATTGATGGTACAGCTCAGATCAGTTCATCTAATCAGTTTCCCTCAGAGCCTGGGTGAACGGATCATGTGATAGAAGACTTTCTATGGGGAGATAAAGAAGAAATACTTTTCATCAGCTAGAAAGCAGAATAGTTCCCTAAAAATCTGAAGTCAAGAATATCAAGAAATCTGAATAAGGAAGCCATGACAGGGAAATGATAGAATCTGATGACAAGCTTCACCTATTTCAAAATTGGTCCTGGATCAAGTCTAATTTGTGTGTTCAGCAGGAAGTGCAAGGGCTTATTTTTGCTGATGCATATTCTTAGATATAAAAGTCAAAAGATTTGATTAAAGGAATATTGAAGGGGGCAAACATCTATAAAACCTTTCCTTTGAAATAATAACCTTCTTGCCTCTTATCATTAATTCTAAGCTATCAACACCACAAAGAAGACTGGGCTCCATTTATCTGTATTCTGGTGGATGGTAATTGGCATTTCTCTCTAGTATCATTAATTTTAAGCTTTCTCAGCAACAGACAAATGGCCTCTCCTTGACTCTAGTGGATACTCTGCACTTTTGTTAATCTACTTAGATAATGTCCAATTACCAGAAGGTGTTCTGTCTTCACACCACAAATACCTTTCTTATATTCACACCTAGTAAACTGCACATAGTAGGAATTAAAAATATTTGTTGAAATAATGAATGTATTAAAAAATAATGAAATATGATAAATGTGGTAATAAAGAGTATTGTCATGTAATTTCTTTTGAAAAGATGTAACAATATTTACTTAAAAAGTGAAGATACCATTTCTCTGACTTAGAAATGTCATTACTAGATATTTGTTCTCCAGATATGCTTGTATATGTGTGCAAAGACAAATCTAGTAGGATTTACAATAGAATAAACACAATGTAAATGCTTTTTAATAAAACACATGATAAAAACATTTTGCATCCACAAATTGGAAACAATGCAGACAACTATAAAGAAATATATTCATGTTACAGAATGTGTGTGTGAGTAATGCACATATATAATGCATGTAATATGTGTCATGTTTATATATGTATATAGTATATACAGCATACATATGTTTTTATTTTATATATATATCATATACATGACACACACTCACACAAATGTGAAGATTGCCAAGATATGTATTTTTTTAAATGCAAAGTACAGAGCAGTATTATGTATTATGTATGTATCATATTATATATTATGTATATATTATATACGTGAGTGTCAGTACTACAAACCATTGAAATATATATTAACCAAGAGAATGGGTAAATAAATGTGTTCTGTTTTTACAACAGGACACCATACAGCAAAGAAAGAGAGTGAACTGTAGCTTCACACAATATGCTTGGATCTGAAATACATAATGCCTAATCAAAAAATGTTAGACACCAAAGAATACTTTTAACAAAATTTAAAAACAGGGAAAACTAAACTATAAAATTTAATTATCATATACAGGTGGTAAAGTGATTTTTCTCCTTAGAAAATCAAAAACGAATATAATAAAAAAGTAAAGGGGAAAATCAAAAAGTGGATGTTATAAAACTCAGCTTTGTGTTACCAACAGAGAGAAGAAGGGTTACCATTTTATTTGCAAAGATGTGTGTGTGTATACTTGTGTGTGTGTTGGTAATGTTCTGTTATTGAACTGGGTGGTGATTGCATTGTGGTTCATGTTACAGTAATTCATTATCTATACATTAAGATTTACACACTTTTGTGTGTGGTATATTTAATGATTAATAAAATGTTAATGTGAAATGCAAGATGATAAAGACTGCACATTATGCCTCCATTTGTGTTGAAGGGAAGGTGTGGTTTATTGAAAATGTCTGTTCTTATATGTGCATAGACAATTTTCTGAAGGACAACCAATAAGTTGAAAAGACTGGTTACACTGCAGGGAAAGATATAAATAAGACAAAAATGGTGCCCTTATTGTCATCAGGCAAAATAATAGCCTAGTGAGGGTTTTTACCCCCACGAAGAACTGCTTTTCTGTCATTTGATAGAAGAACTAAGCTTTCAAAAATATTTTTTTCTTCTTTTGCTAAATCAGCAAAATGTCTGATATGTCTTTTATTTTTGTCAATTCTGTAAATTCCAACAATTTTAGCTCATGCAAAAATATCCAAAGTCTGGTCTAAAGTTTTCAGTGAGCTGCTTTGAAATACAGTATTTTGTATTAAACAAGTTCAACTACATGAATTTCTGTAACACATTGTAGCACCAAAAACATCAAATTAACCTAAAAACACATAAAAGATAAATTAACCAGATGAACTAGATGAACTACCGTTAGTTCATCTTTAATTGTCACCAAGTTACATTTCTTAGTTTGTTAGAAGAAAATGGTAAGAGAACAAAAGCAAGGTAAATATTAAAAATAAAAATGTGTTATTTCAATAAACATGTGCAGTTAGTTGTAAACTGGACAAACCTTTTTTTTTTTTTTGCAATTACAGAATATATTTATAAATGCAATGACAGTATTATAAATATGCTTTGTTTGCACTGGAGAGGATGACCCACCACTCTCTCACTTGGCTATAACTGCTGTATTGCTTCAGTATGAGGTGAGAGGTGACCCAGCTGACTATTCATCCCTGCTTTCAGACTTCAGGGAAATCTGCAGGTGTCTTCTGAAATCCAAAGTCTGTTCTAAACTTGTTTTATGAGAGTGACACACAATAAGTAATGATGAATGAGTTTCTCCTTGTGGTCATGAACTTTTGTAGAAATACTCCATTAAGTTTAAATCTTTTGAAAATATTCTGCCTCAAAGAGGTGCCAGCAAAAAATGAAAGTGATTCTATGTATTTTAAGATGATGTTTCAGCATTCCAGTATATGGTTAGAATTAGAAGACTTTCTTTATCTGTAATCTGTATAGCTATATTGTCCCTAGGAATGCACTGATATAGAGAATATTCTACAGTGACCTCACCAAAAAAATGCAACAATGAAAATTGATATGGGGATATTTAGCTTTAAGTAGATGCGGGCTACTCTGTTGCCATCAGTCTAATCAAAACATTTTAACTTGCAAGATATGCTGGCAATTATATTTAGAGTTATTCATCATGGCCCACATTACTGATTAACATTCAATGAGCACTTGAAACAAATAAGAAGCACAGATCAAAATATGGCCTGGAAACAAGTCCAAAATAGGTGCCAGTGGTCCAATTATTTTCATTGTCAAATGTTTCATAAATCTTCAGCAGAACAATTTGTGATTACCAGATTCCTTTGAAATCTCACACCCTCAGATGCCTGGTTATTTGGCTCTAGGCTCTCCAGCTGTGGAGTTTGGGAGAAGGAAGATGTGAATATGGGAGTGTGTGCCTATGTCTTCCTACTTTCTTTTGCCTTTTCCCGTTGTGAAGACAGTAGGCATTCTGCTCTGCATACAAAAGAGATTGCCATTTTGTTTAATGTTCCGTTGAACCTGTAGATGCAGGTGAGAAATTTAGGAAAACTTCTGTACAAATACTACAAGGGCTCTGTGATCTTGAACACTGTTATAAACTCTTTGTGGATCGTTGTCTTCATTTGTAAAATGTGCACAATTACACTTTTGTTTGTTTTTAAATTAAAAGAAATAATTTATGTGATACAGCAGATACTCAATGCTGATTTTTTAAATGTTGACTTAGAGGCAAAACATTTATGAAAAAGTTGTGCAGTAATAATTATGCTGAAATGTTAATAAACATATATTTTCAGCAGAGTTTAGCAAAATGGCAAGATATATGTTAGTTCTCACGTACAAAACACAATATTCACCAGAAATAAAAATTTTATATATAATATTAAACATAATGGATTTCATTTACAAAAACAGCATACCTAAAATGTACTGAGGTACAAACTAAGTAATAAATATGCAATAATCACATGGATAAAACTATAATTTTTTTGACAGACATAGATAATCTGAATAAATTGAGTGCCACACAGATTAATAAATGGGAAGAGTCAATTTTGTAAAACTGTTTCTTTTCATTTCCCAGTGAATCTAGAAATTTAACATAATCTTCAAATCCTGGAACACAACAAACTCATTCTAAAATTTCTAAATTCAAATGAAATTTTACATGAGCAAGAAAAGCCAATAAAACATTGAAACTTAATTATAAAGAATGGAGATTTATAATCTTTTCCACCAGATTATACAGTGCAGGGTAGAGAAATAACTTTAAAATAGTGAAATGTTACTAATGACATAACAGGGCCTGTAGAGCAATAAAACAGAGGTTTCTGGAACAAAGCTATACATATACATGAATTTAGAATATACAGACCTAAAACTATAAAACTCCTAAAAGAAAACACAAGGGAAACACTTCAGGATGTAGGACTGGACAAAGACTTTATGAATAAGATTCCAAAAGCACAGGCAACAAAAGAAAAAATAAACAAATGGGATTACATCAAAAAAAAAAAAAAAAAAGCTTGTGCACAGCAAAAGAAACAACAGTGGGAAAAGACATTTTACAGAATGGGAAAAAATATTTGCAAAATAGATATCCAACAAAGGATTAACATCGAAAATATACAAGGAACTCAAACAACTTAACAGTAAGAAAAAACAAGTAACCCAATTAAAAAAT